>NC_054549.1:2418095-2700595 GCF_017654505.1 Polyodon spathula | reverse complement strand
CGGTACTACAGAAAAATCCCATCATTAAAAAAAAGGGAAAAAAATCGATTTAAATTAAAAAAATCTGATTTAAATCAAATAAATCAGATTTTTTAGATTTAAAAAAATTAAAAAATCGCCAGCCCTGTATTTGTTGGGTTTATTTGTTTGGGTTTCCATTTCAATATCCCAACAGTGATATAAAACACAGGGCATACTGTTCATTGAGAAGCACAAGTCAGTAGTACAGGGTTAGATGGAAGCACCAGCAATGGGGTGCCTGCTCAGTGTTGCCCATTGTGACTGAAAACCTAGCAGAGAGATGCAGCTTTTATATCTTACAGAATGCATGCCACAGGTGTCATTAACGTGCAAGTAAACCAGTGATGTGCGGGACAGCTCGCTTACACATGTGGTATGTGTTTCTAGCCTTTAGTAAAACCAAGTGTGTAAAACATCCCACAGTATAGCACACTTGCACGAACTCCCTGAACAGAAATGCTTACTTATACAAACAGGGGAGAACATCAATAGTGTGCTGCTCATCATGAATCACGATCAGTTGTTTTAACACTCAGAGAGAAACATTAGACTCCTCTACTGGTTCCTTTGTGTTTCGTGTTATTTCTGATTAGCCTGGAGAAGCAGGAGGAATTGCACCATTTGCGTGTGAAAGAAAACAACTGTTATTTTACTGCCACAAAACACCTTTGAGTACAGAAATAACATTCTGATTTGAACTGAACGTTGTGTATGTGTGTGTGTGTGTATCTGTGTGTGTCTGTGTGTTTGTGTGTGTGTGTGTGGCGCTGAACATACAATTCACTCAATGTTGAGAGCTTGCTGCAACCCCAGCTAGCAGGCAGTCATGTGACACACTTCCTCAACCCACACAGAAAGGAGAGAAACACTCTGAAATAGATGTTAGAGACAATATGCCTTAGTCACAGAGCTTTGAGGGCTGTTTAGGGTCCTCATTCAGCAAATGGAGGCTGTTATGCAGTGCTCCTTTCTGACTGTCCATCCACCTCTGTCTGTCTTTGATGGTCTGCATGGTAAACACCAGAAATGGCCTGATTTTGCACCAATCTTCATCAAACTGATACACTAGGAGCTTCCTATGACATTTCGGCTTGCATTTGGCAATAATCCAATAAATATTTGAGCTGTACGTCCTGTAGGGTTATCAGTAAAATCGGAATGAACGTTTCAGTCGAAAAACCCAACTGCATGTGTGCAGCCGTTATTACACACATCCTTTTAACTGTGATAAATAAGCACACTAGTGTTTTTGTCTTCCTCATGAGAGTAACCCAGCTGCGATGTGGGAAAAGGTTTTGTGGTCAGATGAGACCAAGATAGAGCTTTTTAGCCAAAACTCAAAGCGCTATGTGTGGCTCAAACCTAACACTGCCCATGCCTCAAGACACACCATCCCTACAGTGAAGTACGGTGGTGGCAGCATCATGTTGTGGGGATGCGTCTCATCAGCAGGGACTGGGCATCTTGTTACAATTGAAGGAAGAATGGATGGAGCAAAATACAGGAAAATACTGCAAGAGAATCTGCTTCAGTCCGCTAAAAAACTGAAGCTTAGGAGGAAATTCACCTTTCAGCAGGCCAATGATCCCAAGCACAAGGCCAAAGCAACATTAGAGTGGCTCAAGAACAAAAAAGTGAATGTCCTACAGTGGCCCAGTCAAAGTCCTGATCTCAATCCCATTGAGAATCTGTGGCACTATTTGAAAATTGCGGTCCACAAGCGTCGTCCAACCAATCTGAACAACCTGGAGCAAATCTGCCAAGAAGAATGGGCCAAAATCATTCATTGCAAAGCTGGTACATACTTACCCCAAAAGACTTAAAGCTGTTATTGAAGCGAAAGGTGGCTCTACCAAATATTGATGTGTGGGGGTTGAATACTTCTGCAAGCAAGATATTTCAGTTTTTTATTTTTCTTAAAAATATTTCCCAACATAAAACCAATGTCACCTTACAATAATTGATTTTGAGTTTAAGTGTTTTAAAATAAAATATCAAACAGAACGAAATTTCAATGTACCATTTGTAATTCAGTAATATGAGAGAATTGGTCAGGGGTCTGAATACTTTTGCAAGGCACTGTATATCATTTTTTAAGTTATTTTTTTCTTTCTGCTAAAAACAAGTTCCAGAGTATTGAAAGGTTATTGCCACCGACTATAAAATTCTGGTGAACTCTGGCATTTCGGCCAGCTTCAAATACTCCAATTACAAGGAATCTCTTAATTCTTACATAAAACAAAATAACACAGAAGTGCTTTCCTTGTAGCAGACTTTTTATAACTCGGACAGAAGTGCTCTAAAAATGTGAGCACGGAATTTAAAAATGAAGCACTGTTGAGGAAGCTGATTCACACGGTACTTCAAGAAATGGCTTGATGAGGTTCTTGTTTGGATCAATAAACAACCAAATGAGCAAGATGGGCCAAGTGGCCCTCCTCATGTTTGTAGCATTTCTTACGTTCTTAAAAAGTCATATACAACATAACACCTCCATAAATCTATACTGTTCAAGTCTGTTAGAAAGTAAAACAAAGTAAATGTTGTATTCCTTCATTTTAAACACTACGTGTTTATTTTACAATTTTATTGTGTTAGATGTTTTGAAAGTCGTCACTTCCAAATAATTTAATAAAATTAGTTCAGCGGATAAAAAAACTGCTTCTGATAGTACTAAAAACGCTGCTAACATACACAATTCAATGGTGAAAAATTAAGCATGATATTTAATGCTACATTTCTAAAACAAACAAGCTACTAATGTAGATGCCTTCCTCTTACGTGCTATTGGAACAGAATTCTGTTATTCAAGCCAAATGTCTGTCAAAACAACATCCCAGTGCACCTTAAATAAGAACATAAGACATTTTACTAGCGAGAGGAGACCATTTGGCCCATGTTGCTCGTTTGGTTGTTAAAAATATTACAAAGAAAGTAATAGACAAAAGACAATCTGTAAACTGTAAGCGCTTTTTATTGCTTACATGCTGAACCGGCAGCTTTCTGCATTGGTGCTCTTTTGCAGTGTGACTCGGAAGCTTCTAAAGGTCCCGTGCTTTCCTCTGCAGGTGAAGCGTCACATTGATCCTGTTATCTGTAGGGAAACTGATATGATAGAAATGAAGTCTATTCATCCTGGTCTTTTCACCGCTCATGCATCAATTCAAAACACAGGACTATCACAATACACGCACATAAAATACAGATTACAACAAAATCCAAAATCGCTAACATTTTTGACATGCGGTAGAGTTTTAATGACACACGTCTGCAAAATATATTTTTGCAGCTTCTCGCAAATGCACTTTAATAATGAAATAAACAAGCATCAATGAACTCCCTTTTCATCAGATTCTAGCGCATTCCTGTTTTATCTGTTATCTTTGCTGTTCCTTTTTTTTTTATAAGGAATACACACTGGGGATTCACTTAAAATTAAATTAAAAGAACTGAAGAAACTACAGTCAAAGAAAAAAATAACGTGCGGCAGAGATCGGGGTGGCGATCTGTTTCAATAAATTGCTGGCGTTTCCTCCCTTGTTTTTCACTTCTTTAAAACACTTTTGACATTTTGGCTGTCTGCCTTCAACCAGATTTCCATTGTCATCTGGATGAAATCCAAAATAGTTCCACACCAAGCTTCTTTCTCCTGCATTATTACTGCTGCAGTAATTAAGTTTTCCCAGAATGTGCAGGGTAGTTGGCCACTTCCAATAAGCAACAATGAGTAAGCTTCATATTGTTTTTAAAGAAAAGGTAAGTATGGTTGTGAGTTTGTCACAATGGAGCCAGAAGGACAGAGTAAGGAATCTAAAGTTTACAGACCAGGAGCTAAATGTATTAGTGAAGAAGTGGTGGGGAATTATGAAAGGCTTTTTGGTGCTGAACCAGCGGGTACATTAACTACAATGAAAAGGGCCATCTGACAAAACATTAAGGACAAAATAAATGCACTTGTGGTCTGTGAGTGCAGCCTGGAAAAAAGCACTGGACAGATGCCGAGAGAAAAACGAAAGAGAAATGCGCTCATAATCGTGCCACTGGAGGTGGACCCTCACAACGACTGGAACTCACCTCGTATGAGACCGTCAATGTGGCCATTCTGCAGCAACAGCTTGTCGGGGGAGCCCACGGGGGCATTGACACCAACAGGATCCCCGCGGAGCCAGCAAACCAAGGTATGTCTGCTTGTGTGCAGTCAGCATAACCTGACATTGTACGTTTGAGTGCATGATATACATATGAAAGGTATTAATTACAAAACTAGGTCACTCGTTTATTTAAATATTTTCAGTGTAAAATAGCCAGCATGGAATGTACATTAATATTAAAGTTCATAATTTAAAATCTCCATGATTTGTACAAAACAATTCTTAAATACAGTTCGCAATGAAGTTTTCTCAGAATTAGGATATGGAGACAACTTAACTATTGATTGCCGTTTAAAGGGAGGTAGAGAGACGATGCTGAAGCTGGCCTTATTCGGCCAGCTTGTTATTCACATTCCAGCTTCTTATTCGCATCCCGTAACTAATTGAATCAGTAACCAGAGTATTTCAGGGGTTAACTCATTTTGTCCCACTTATTTCAAAGTGGATTCTCACAGGGGGAACTCCTCTACGTCCGCCATATGCGTTTATCCAGCCTAAAACAGATTTTGATGCACCACTAGTACTTACAGTTACCAGCTTTCTGAAGCCTATTGCCCGGGACAGACAGGCGCGGCGTGGCAACTGAGGCATTTTGCTGCCTGTATCGCTGCTATTGCTTTCGTATGGTGTTGGACAGACCTGGGACGATACTGCTAGTCCCGCTGTGCTGCTCAATTCGAATCCAGAGCGATTTTTTCTGGCTGCCGTGCGGTACCGTCAGTGGATTAACCAATCACAGCCAAGTGCTGACAACACAGAAAAAAAGTCATGAATGAAACTGTTGTCTACGAAGGTGTCCAAGCACCCTGAAGTGTTTGATCCCTCCAATATTTCATACAAGGACAGGCAAGTCAGTATTTTATACATCGCCCTGATAAGCATCCTTCCTGACTTTTTTTTTTTTTTATTATTATTTCTGTATTTTTTTTTCCTGACTTTTTTTTTTTTTTTTTATTATTTTTGTTTTTAAAATAATTTTTTTTTCTAAATAACTGGTAGTAAAAGGATATCTTTTCTAATACTTTAGTAGCAGGCTGCTTGCTGTCAGCAATGTATTGTATGTTTCTTTACTAAGCTCAGATCGCTGATTTCATACACCTGCATATACAGTGGCTCTCAAAAGTATTCACCCCCCTTGGACTTTTCCACATTTTATTGTGTTGCAACATGGAATAAAAATGGATTTAATTAGGAGTTTTTGCCACTGATCAACACAAAAAAGTTCATAATGTCAAAGTGAAAAATAAAATCTACAAATTGTTCTAAATTAATTACAACTATAAATCAGAAAATAATTGATTGCATAAGTATTCACCCCCTTTGCTATGACACACCTAAATAAGCTCTGGTGCAACCAATTGTCTTTAGAAGTCACATAATTAGTTGAATGGAGTCCACCTGTGTGCAGTTAAGGTGTTTCACATGATTTCAGGTTAAATACACCTGACTCTGGGAGGTCCCACAGTTGGTTATTACATTTCCTAACAAAAACTACATCATGAAAACGAAGGAACATTCAAAGCAAATCTGGAAAAAGGTTCTTCAAAAGCACCAATAATGGGTAGGATATAAGAACATTTCCAAGGCATTGAATATCTCCCAGGGCGCAGTAAAGTCCATTATTAAGAAATGGAGAGAATATGGCACAACTGTGAATTTGTCCTCAAAAACTGAGTATCCGGGCTAGAAGGGCACTAAGAGGCCTATGGCAACTCTAAAGGAGTTACAGACTTCCACTAGGAAGGGGAGCTAGGGGACACTGTGCATACGGCAACTATAGCCCGGGTGCTTCACAAAACTGGCCTTTATGGGAGAGTGGCAAAAAGAAAGCCATTGTTGAAAGAAACTAGCCTCAAATCTCGGCTAGTTTGGTATGTGGGAGACTCTGAGACCAAGTGGAAGAAGATTCTATGGTCTGATTTTTGGCCTCAACGCTAAGCGATATGTTTGGCGCAAGCCTAACACTGCACATCATCCTGAGAACACCATCCCTACCGTGAAGCATGGTGGTGGCAGCATCATGCTATGGGGATGCTTCTGCATTAGGGCCTGGAAAGCTCGTGAAGATAGAGGGCAAAATGGATGCAGCAAAGTACAGAGAAATCCTGGAGGAAAACCTGCTGAAGTCTGCAAGAGACCTGGGACTTGGGAGAAGATTCATCTTCCAGCAGGACAATGACCCCAAACATACAGCCAAAGCCACACTGGAGTGGCTTAAAAACAAAAAGGTCAATGTCCTGGAGTGGCTCAGTCAAAGCCCAGACCTCAATCCAATTGAGAATATGTGGAAAGAGTTGAAGATTGCTGTTCACCAAAGGTCCCTATCCAACTTGATGGAGCTTGAGCAATTTTGCAAAGAAGAATGGGCACAAATTGCAGTGTCCAGATGTGCAAAGCTGGTAGAGACTTACCCAAACAGACTCATGGCTGTAATTGCTGCCAAAGGTGCCTCTACCAAATATTGACTCAAGGGGTGAATATATATGCAATCAATTATTTTCTGTTTTGTATTTGTAATTAATTTAGAACAATTTGTAGATTTTATTTTTCACTTCGACATTATGGGCTTTTTTTGTGTTGATCAGTGGCAAAAACTCCTAATTAAATCCATTTTGATTCCATGTTGTAACACAATAAAATGTGGAAAAGTCCAAGGGGGGTGAATACTTTTGAGAGCCACTATAGATGACAGAAAAACAACGTTGAAAAACAAACCAGTGTTTTTACTTCGCAGCTTATATGGGGGGCATTACAGCTATGGGCAAAAGTTTAGCATCACGCCCTATATAATTAATTATGTTACATTGACATATTGAAATTACATATCGTGTTGTAGTTTTCCAAAAATTGAAAAATGTGACATTTCGGAATCTACATGAAATACTGTACTACTATTGTAGTTTCCGGCAGACTTTTGAGGTACTGTTTTGTAGTTTCTTGCATGGTGTTAAATAAAATTTCAAAATTATGTTCATATAGGTTTTTTTTTTAAATTGTCTGCATCCTAATATTCTTCTAGGTGATGCAAAACTTCTGGCTGTATATGTAAATTATATTTGATTACATAGCCTCTGGTGAAAATGCCCTCGTCGCGCCTGTCTGAATCTGCCTTTAAACTAGGACTTCGGCATCATAGTAGAGAGATGGAAAATAAAAAACGAAAAGTTCAACCCCTATTGATTAGACCACCGTATATTATTTATCAGGCAAGGAATAATTGTACACAATAAGCTACAGTACCATAGTGCAATTTATTCATTGCCCCTGTCACATGGTGTAGATTACATAACAAGCAGACACGTATCTTATTAAATTAAGTAGTAGTTTATTTAATACATACATTCCAATAGCAAATGTTACAGTATATTAGTCACACTAACAGCAGTAACAGGACAGGACCATTAGATGAGCATCGTTATCCTTGCATTGCAGGTGCCAACACTGTCTCCACTTCTCCACACACACACTGCCACACTCGACTCCCAATCTCCAGGGCTTGTGGCATCTGAGGAGATGGTCACCTTAGTGCTAAGGTCTGTCGGGGAAGAGGAGATGTGTGCCAGCGGCGGTGAGGACACCGGAGAGCAGCCTCAGGACAACCAGACAATCCAGATGCAGTAGGTTGGATCTGGATGCACAGTCAGAGTCCATGCCACACAGCGCAGCGGAGTACGATGAGGTCATATATGTGCTTCAGAGAAGGCAGTATGATCTTCTTCAGTCCAGTCTTCCTGACATGAACAGACACTTGTCTGAACACACCGTGGCAGTGCAGAGCCAGTGTCACACTGAATCGCATGGTTACAACAGCAGCTAATCCAGACACTTGCACACTATCGCCACCAGCTAGGTCTTCAATGGGACTCCGTATGAGGAGGGGAGGTCTTGCCCCAAAGAGTCAGCGTCCTACGAGACAGTCAAGGCGGAGAAACTAATTGTTAATGGAACACTGAAGTTTAACTCTGCAAATCAAATATTTGTTTGTTCAACTTGATGTCCCTCTGATTTGTTATTTAGTAATATTAAGTTAGCAAAGCACTCGCTCAGTCAATTAAAAGTTCACTATTTGCATTTGAAAAGTGTCGAAAAGTCACTTTTTGAATGATAAAGTGATGTAGTTTGATTGCTTGTATTTATGACTACACCTCAACTTGCACTCTGTCCATTCATTTATTGGACCCTGTGAATCTTGGTTGTAAATCTCCTTCCCGACCTGTGAGGGTGTTAAGTAGCAGAGTTCTTTGGATGGGCTGCTCTGACAGTTCTTTCCCAGGGTCGGGAAGTCAGCCATAGTGGAAGGCGGCGAAACTTTGTTGCAAGAACGCATTGACCCGGGAGGGAAACGACATGGCAGCCGTAGATTGGAGAGGCGGTTGCACTTGTTTACTAAGGGATCATGTGTGACAGCATAAAAAGGGGATGGAGAATCATAATTTGTTCCTTCACTTTGGTTACAAAAAATAACCAGAAGGACCCATGCAGTATTTGTGAAGTGTTTGTCTTGTCTATAATTGGTACTTGTGAATTTATAGATGGCTAACACGTTCCGGAGCTGTCTCTAAGGGCCAGCATAAAACCCGGAACAGCACTACACTATTGTCACACATTAAACTGTATTACCCACCATGAGAACTACAGCATGCACCACAGACTGGTGACCGTGTCTGTACATTGTGGGTGGTATACTTGTGCTTATTGTTTGGGACTGCAAACCCGTTATTTTCCCTGGCATTACACATTGCTGTGTATTGCTGGAGATCATTGTTTGGTCACCAGACCTGGATTGTATAAAAATAATAAAAGTACTTTTCTAAACTGGATTTCAAATCTCTGTCTGCCCATTGCGCACTGCATCACTCCTGCACCTGCACAAAATCAACCACTTTGCTACAGACCCTTAAAGTTTCTAGAATTTTCTTTTGTGTATTTTAAAGCTGTTTCAAGCATAGCCTACCTAAATATGACATGTACAGGGTGACTTTATGAATATATTAACATAGCCAGAATTGTTGCGTATGACATGACAGGCACCGACTTTTCAGTAGCTTTGGTGGGGTGGGTTAAGTGCCCCTTGCCCCCGCTAACTCGCCGCTTATTGATGACATTGGTATTAAATTGCATGACGCAAGGTATGTCCTCTATTTGTTTTGTCTGTCTTGTACATTGAATTATAACGTGTACTTACATTGAAAATATTTGTGGATGGCACGTTCTCTCACCACTCTCCCACTGGTCATGCTGTGTTCCTCTGGTGGTGCATTGTTGACAGCTATGTTATGCAAAATGCAGCAAGCAACAATGAGTGTACACACTTTCCCAGGGCTATTCTGTAGCACACCACCAGATTTATCTGAACTTTTTAACACTCCAAATGTACGCTGAATAACACAGCGTGTAGCCATGTGTGCTGTATTGTACCGAATCTCTGCCTGCATTCTGGGGTCCGACAACAGTGGAAGCAGCCAGGGTCTGATTCCATAAACAGCATCACCTGTGACAAGCATTAACAATGTTAGCAAATTGTCCATGCTTCCTATCAGTGCCCTATGCAACACGTGTTATAAATTATTTACCAAGAATCCATCCAGCTCCATATACACCTGCCTCGTAATCTTCATATATCCTGGACTGTCTGAGGATGTACAACTCGTGTGGATAGCTGGTGACCACGTCACATCAAGAATCCTCAGTTTCACATCACACACCATTTGTACATTAATGGAGTGGTAATGTCCCTGTTGCACTCAGGCTAAAGTGAGAAGTGTGTTTCAGTTCCACAGCTGCAGCTGGATGGGGTAGCGATTAGTATCCAACACAGCGGGCCTTGTCTGCTAAATAATTCAACAACTATGCAGCAATGATACAGGCTGCCCGGGGTCTTTTAATAAGCCATTTATTGTGTGTTGAGAACAACTAGTTTTAAAGGAATGGTAGCCTGGGCTTTAATAAGAAAATAACCTCCTAACAGCATTAGTAACATCATTACTGAACCCCCAATGCTCTAGTCTTTGTGATGAATATCTTTTTTGCTCTTGGTACTGCACTGTTGAAGGCCAGTGGCCACAACACATCTGCATAAGCATGAATTCTCTTGTTCTACAGTTTCTATAAAAATGATTTTTTTAATAATAGACTCAAGCTTAACAGCTGACATTTGGTGAATGCCTTGGTGTTTGATTATTTAATTTTGAACATTTATTTGAGGCTTTAGCACCCCGTGAATACAGAACATTGCCGCACATGCTTTTTACAGCGTGCTCCTATTTCTTTAAATACTTTAATTTTCAAAATGCTGTGCTTGTTTACGTTAACCACACTAAATATGAAACCAATATGCAGTTGTTAAAGTACTGTAGATATTACTATCTTAGCACTGTGATGGACGTTACACAGAACACATTGATTTTTATATTGTAGTCAAATCAGACCTATAATTCTCTATATTGGTGACATTATTTCTGTTGTAACTTAATGTATTATATAGAAACAATATCTCCTGTAATTTTATACATTAGTTTGTTAACTGGTGACCATTCCACATTATCACTCCTTAGAATGTTCAGTAGGATGCTTGAAATGAGCGCCTTTACTGTCACTCCCTGTGCGGTAGCATTGGGTAGTCCAAGTGCTCAGGGTCAGTGAAACCAGCTGGATTGTTGTAGTATTCCCAGCATCACAGAGCATGTACATGAGAATAATGAGCACCTTCTCTACGCTGATTTGCTGACCTTCTGTTAAAAAACAAGCAAACTGATACACTAAACAGAACACGGGACACTGAACCCAACATTGAAAAAGGGGGGGGGGTCACATGATCTGTGTTAATGAGTTCTCAAGGTTACAGAGCATTGAAACATGCAAATAAACCCTGGCCCAGAGGGGGCCAAACTTCCTTACTAGCCGCATACCGACATTTTCATAAGGAGCAGTCAGACACACACTGTAAAACATGAAATGTTTGTGAGCAAGACATTTTAAATACTAGCATTGCTTTAAAAAAAAAAAAAAAGCATTGAGAGAGCTGCAGAGTCTGCACAGTTTCTGTGTCATTTTTGTTGTGCTGTAGATCTACAGTGTATTCAACTTTGAATGTAACACTATGGTGTTTTTCCATTTTTTTCTGTTTATACTGTATGCTATATGCACTTTAAGTAAACTATATTCAGTTATTATCAAGCAAAATACGATAACTGCCCCGATTTCATCAAAAAACACCTCATAACAAGACAGATTGTGTAAGGATTCTTTTTGACAAGCTCTTCCCTTGATCTGAATGCTTGGTTTGAAAAAAAAAGTGTTTTTCTTTGTAGGACTGCTGTGTGTATTAAACACTTTTGAGAGCTCTCTGGATGACAAATTTTGAAAGCGATTACAGTACCTGCTCACGACGAGACGTAAGATATGAAAATATAATATTCATTTTAGAAGTGCAATATAACATTTAAACATGCATTCTCCAGTCTAGCACCAACACTGTTTTATAAAAAGATTCATTCATCTGAATAAAGACGTTTGGCACAAGAGATAAAACTTGCTTGAGTCATTACATCAGCTTTACTGAACGCCAAAAGGAGAATCTGCTGACTGATGAGGTGGGTTTTTAAAGAGGCCTGCTTGTTTCTCCTCAAGTCTGTTCCAGGAGGATATGCAGCTGAAAATGTGTTGTGATTTGTGTCATAATGACATTTAAGGACTACAGTGTTAATTGATCTGTTACAGATGAGACACAGAGAGTTACTACCTAAGTCTCATAGTTATAATCAATGAGAAAAGATCATGCATACCAAATTGGATTTATTTATAAAAGTTTTACTGCCATCTCTAAATTAAGACTTGTGCAGCAAAGTGAGATGCATTACAAGAAACTATGTAGTTGTGTACTGTCGGGTGAATAACATTGTGGCAACCCAGTACCCAGGGCTTTCAGACTCAATCAGATTGTAGCCAGAAACTAACATCAGACCCAGTACTTGCAGGTTCAGCTTAGCTATCATGGGGAAACAATCAGACGTGCATTAGTTCAAGCATAAACAATTAAACATGAAGAGTCAACTGCTAATGTGATTAACATGAGATTACCACAGACCTAAAGGTCTTATGAGGCACAAAGTTCTTTTTTGTGCAGTGTGTCATGAAGAACGAAATGACAGTGAATGTAGGCTTTAGAGTTTATTAAAAAATAAAGCGCAGAAGGAGCAAGAGCTATTTTACTTCCTGTTTTTTACATCCCTGAAGTGCACTCATTGTACAATTAGCAGCAACTACACTTCAGGAGTTAGGGTTAGGATTAGGGTCCGGAGTGTACATCTCGCACTGACAAAGTATTCTAAACATTTAAACCACACATCTATAAAAACAGATTAAGTATGTTAATATCAAGTTTCCTGTTTTTATTTCGATATAATGGTTTCTAGTATGTTTCTAAGTGTACAGTGGCTGCCACTAATCCAGTTGTGAGTGTGCATTCTCATGCACTCGCTTTGCTTGCAGGCCTGACACAGCAAAGAGTCTGAAGAAAGACACTTTCAACTTGATTAGCCACCGCACACTTACATACATACAAGAAAACATCTTCAGTTTGCATTGCTATTACTGCCTCACAAAAGAACAAGTGTCTTGACGAAAACAGATAAACCCATTGAAGAAAATTCAGATCAAAAGCGAGGGGTCACTGTTTTACCTAAACGAAAAAAGAAACGAGATTGATATTATTACATGCGATCTGGAAATGTAACCAGTCTTTCCACCCACTTGAGAAGATGCGAAGACATTAATGCAGATTGCAAACCATCCACTGGAACATCACAAAGAGTGTTCACTAGAGCAGCTCATATAGCTAGGGTATAGAAGTGCTGTGAAGGTCAAACATGTTGAGCAGGTAGTGTTTCTGAGGAAACCCTTAATTGAACAATGCTTGTCTTATAATTTAAGGGGGCTTACAGTGTGTGATGCCCTATGGCAAAGTGGTTGATTGTGTACAGGTGCAGGAGTGCTACAGTGCGTAATTAACAGACAGAGAGGTTTGTAATCTAGTTGGAAATGGTTTCTTTTTTAATCCAGGTCTGGTGACCAAATAATAAACCCCAGTAGTGCTTGTGGTGGGTGATGCAAGTTTATAATTGACAATAGTGCAGTGTTGTTGCAGGTTTTGTCCTGGCCTTTGGTGACAGCTCCGGAATGTTTTAGCTGTCTACTAATAACAAACAAGAACAATTATAGGCAAAACAAAAAACACTCATGATACTTTTTATCAGAGGTTCTCACACGATTCCTTTCAGGTTCTACTCGTAAACCAGAGCGAAGGTACAGATTGCGTCTGTCCATCCCCTTTTATGCCGTCACACATGACCCCTTGGTAAACGAGTTGCCACATCGTTTCCCTTCCGGGTCGATGAGGTAGTGCACCGGAGTTCCGCCCCCTTTCTAGCTGGCTGACTTCCCTTTAACACTGGGAAAGAATTGTCGGGCCAGTCTGTCCAAGGTACTCTGTTCTCGCTGCTTAGTGCCCTCACAGGTCGGAAGGGAGATTTACTACCAAGAGTCATTGTATTTATGTCACATGTCCCTACAGCTAACACTGAAGAATGTAAACCAACCGGACTGTCAACACAGTTTTGATAAAGAGTACAAAGAAGATTTTCATTGGTTTACAATGAGCATGTTGAATCCTTTCTCTGAAATTATTTGCATGCATGTGTCATGTTCAGTAATATGTTAACTTTTAATGAAGATTAAACAATGGCAATATTTTATGAATAGATTGCTTAAGAATTGCATGTTTTTGGAGAAGAAACATTTGCATATAAACAGAACAAAGCTGATCTGGGTTATACTGTTGTATACAATGGAAATGTTTCATAGTGGCACATCTTTAAGCATTATCAAGCTAGCTGGAATATCTCAGCGGTTGATATTGCATTTTATTTAATTGTTTTGTACTGTTTTACATTACTACTTTCAAAAAAGCAAATAAATGTACGAATTTATTTGGCAAGTTCACAATAACAAAGGCAAACAATTGTTCACGTTTTATTAATTGCATTGTGATACGAATATTATCACAGCCCATGTATCGAGGTAGGTATCTTACCGTTGTGAACCCAGAGATACACACCCCTTTGTAACAAGTGTATAATACTCACCAAACATGAACAATTGCTCCTTATTGTTCTTCTACATTATTTTTAAGCTCAAATATGACAGATGCCACAATGCAATGTGTCTACCAAGACCACGTAGCTAAAGTTATCTTAAAACTGCCTTCAAATATAAAAGTCTTCCCCCATTTTTCCAGTCCATGTTGATTTAGTACACCATGAAAAATCTTGAATGATCTTGTCTAGTGCCAAGCGGGGCGTGTGACACCAGCCACAAGTATCTCAAATAAGCTGCAGGACATGAATATGTAAGATTTGACGCAGCCTTCAAGCCCATGTCAAAGACTACAGGAGCTTGTCTCGACGAGTCTCCAAGCAGTTTCAGATGTTCTGCTTTCATGGATTCAGAAGCACTTGCCTACCGAGTGGCTCCAATCAGCCAATCACTGTCAGATCTGCTGTTTTGCACATCCTTGGACTTACTAAACCATTTGACTTTATTTATTTAGCCGAGTGAGGGAGAGCCCTGCACAGGTGTGTGTTACATATTGCAGGTCATTCAGTTTTTTTCAAGCTTTCTAAGCAGTACTGTAAATATAATGCAGTTATCATAATGCTTAAAAACAGGCGAAGAAATGAACAAACAAGGATTGTGTACTCTACTGCACTGCACTGACTCACAGAGCTGGGCTTTAAGATCGCATCCATTGTGCAGTTTATCAAAATGATGCTGCATTTATTAGTGTCAAGTTGCAGTATAACCTTTAAGAGATAATGTAGTGCCCTGTAGGAGTTTATATACTGTATTCATTTTCAACAACCTCCTGCTTTCGTAGGAGCTCGAACAGAAAGCATGTTTCAAAGGGGAATCGAGTATCCCAACAACAAAGACTTTGGGAATGTAAACAAACACAACTGTCAACAAGGTATTTTTCTGATCAGATCATAGCAGCGTGGAGCCAGTTTAAACACCTTGCAGACGGGTGAGTGAATGCAGTCTTGGCTGGCACGGTGGTACTGCAGTCTGGCAGTTAGTTTGTCATGTGCCTCAGCTGATCTATCCACGGCTGATGATTGAACCCACTACCCTGAGCCAATCTCAGAGGACTGGTAACCAAGGATAACAGTAGCTAAATTATTACTGCCCTTCTTATGCTGTGCTGAACATATTACCGGTCTTCATTTAGAACAGATTTGTTTTGTCCATTGGAGTAAATGTGACCTACAGAACAGGAAGTGATTCGGTACCAGGAACCAACATCAGCTGTATTGCATTAAAACAAATCTGAAAATCTGAAATAAAGTCAAATAAACAAACAGAGGACTAAGATCTTCAACTCAAGCAAGTGAAACAGGAGTAAGTCATTTTTCATTCATTTTATGGCTTATATGGACATTTATTCTTATTAGAAAAAGTGTCAGTAATTGCAAATTGGTGTAAAACCATTGATGAATATAGGCCAATATCCGGGAAATCAAAATATGATGTCGGACAAAATGCTAGTAACATTATTTATACGTTTGAAATGGAGAGGAGGGGTATAAATAAGGTGGTGTCTTATCGGGTTGCTCTACTGTGTGGTGGCCATGCATCAACAAGCAAGTCTCTGTGCTTTTTATTTTATCTTGTTTATTGAAATCCAGCCCTAAACTCATTTTAAATGATTTCCTTTGACGTCTTCCATCTCCATGGCAGCATGGAGCAAGGTAAAGCTAAGGAAAGGGTTTCTTGTTTTTTCTATAGCGCCATGGTGCATAAGAACATACTTTTGTTTTTACAACATAAAAAGCATGGGCTCAATCAAAAGACAGTCAACAAGCGCATTAAAAATATTCTATTTAAAAGCAAACTTTCAGGATGAAAGAATATGGTAATTTGGCAAACAAAAAAATTCAGGGTATTTTTACTAAACTCGGTTATCTTGTTAACACAAGTTAAATAAGCACTTGTGTGTGCCCTGTAATTATAACTTTTTTTAAACCCTCTATGCCACGTGTTTCATAATTTAGGGAAAGCACGTTCAACTGGCTTTTCTATAACACGATGTCTGCTGGTGAAGCGAACGTTTGAATTAATGCATTTTTAAAAATAGTGGTCTTTCAGAAATTGAGATTTTCATAGAGAATTCGATATTATTACACGGTACTGATTCTAATTCATGGAAATCATGAAATCCGTGCTCATGGTGAAAACATACAGCCTTAGTGAAACAACAGCACAAATAAGCGATGTCAGTGCAGGGAAAGTTAAAGATAGATCTTCAGGCTGAAGATTTACCCATGGCTGGAGTGTAATAACGACAGTTGTTTGGTAGTTTCCAGTACAAACAACACAGCTTTGAAAAAAAAACAAACCTCAAAATAGAAGCTTCGTCAGGCAACGGAGAATGCTCCTCATCACAATGGTGAACAGCTGCATGTGCATAATGTTAGATGTTTACATTTCTGTAAATAAAAAAAGGAAATTGAAATGTACATCTACGTTATCTGAAGGATAGTCATGTGTATGTGAAATAGCAGACAGCGAAGCATCTAAAATAAATTAAATTGCAGCTGCTAAAGAAATGGCTTGAAAACCCTCTGCTGTTTTTGATGGGTTTTTTTGTGAAATACCTACATGATCCAAACACAGAGGAATGCAAACTGTGCAAGTGGGGATTAATTGTCGTGCACCCATTTCTTACCTTAACATTAGGTAAATCCTAGAACACTTCGCTGTGTCTTTAGACAGCTTTTCTTCCTTTTTAAACATATTTGAGTTAGCATGGTGCTCACAGACAAAATCAAATTGACACTGCCAGTGAACACGTATGATTGAAAATTCCTGCAGACGCAGTCATATTGAGCTCAGGGAGGGAGCTCAATGGGAGGTGCACAGTAAAAAGAATGGCAACAATAACAAATTATAATAATTTGTCATTTTCTCACAGGACGAGATTAGACAGAATTCAATTAAATTGTGACAGAACGCCAGGGCCAGCTGACGTTGAGAAAGTTTGTGAATGAGTTGTAGAATGCAGATGGGATATGCTGGTGCTGATGGACACCGGGGATAGTGACGGGCAGGCATATAGGCAACTTTTGCAGTAAGTTATTTTTTTAATTTGAGAGGCATTGCGGCAACTGGCGCCGCTGCCGTCTGTTACTTCGCACCCTGCTGTAGTAAACCATACTGTATGTTTTCGCAAGTGTAGTTCTTTGACGAGGACTCTTCTCCCTCTTGTGGTCACATCATGTTTCTAATGGATTTTAAAAACTAGTAGAGTTCAGTGCCGTGATTAGTAGAGGAGTCTCAACATACTTCACGGGGCGGAGCATGGCCACCTGCTGTGATGTTTTAAGACATAAAGTTAGTAACGTATAACATATAAAGAGAGAGGCTCCGTCCTGCAAAGGCCCTATGCATATAAAGGGGGGTTCCGTCATTGAGGATACACGACATACAGGAGGGGGGCCTCCGTCTTTGAGGTGACCCGACATACAAAGAAGGGCACCGTCTTTGAGGTTACCTGACATACGAAGCGGCTCGCCAACCGGAAAGAAAACAAAGTTAGAAGATGTTAGAACACATAGAGGTGTACCCGACAAACGAGGGGTTCCGCCGCTTGGGGCCCTCACATGAATAGAGGCATCAGAACCTGAAAGAGAAAATAAGGGATCAGGCATGCTAAAGGAGGGGTTTGGCCGAGGGTCCCCTCTGACTCACGGAGAACCCTCCTCTATGAGGTAAATTAAGTGAAAAGGGAATCACTAAACCCCCAGAAGAGACCAATGCAAAGGCGGTTTGAAATTCTAGAGGAGGAGGAAATGAAAAAACACAAGACAACTAGGTGAAGGTGACTAAGGTTTAAATAGAATAGATTTAATTGGTGGAAGAAGATGAGAGGGCATACTAGCCTAGTACTGCCCCCTGAATCACACATAAAGGTTAACATATATTGTAGAGGAGAGAACATTTCTTCAGGTAAAGGAGGTCTGACTGTCTATTAAGGAGCATTCACTCCACAAATCAACCCCAGAATGTTCAACAACAGTGGGCTTTGTTTCAGAAATAAACTGTTGCTCAGACCAGCAGGGGGTGCTCTTCCTCTTTCTGTATTGCACTCTTGAGAGAAGCTACATAATGACAGCTCAGCCACAGTGGGGGGGACTTCTGGTGCTTTGTTTTCTTCAAGGACACACTTTTAAAGGGCATACAAAAATGTAAAGGTTGATTTCCAAAAACACATTTCCCGTTTTGAAATATTTGTTAGGAAAAACTGCCTTAGGCAGTACTCATAGAGTAGCACAAATATCACAGCGCATTTACCAAAAGAAGATAACCTTTCTGGATCTATTCAACGATGATTCAGACTCCAGAAAAGCTTTGCTTTTAGATACAAAAGATCCATTAGCTGGCAAACCATTGTCTGATAGTATTAAAGATTGCTGGCTAACACAGCCTTTTCTCATGCCAGTCTGGGGTTTCAGACTTGCTGTTCTTCTGGTTTCATTTGAATTAGCTCTTCCAGTCAGGGCTATAGGGAGCAAGCTCATGCAAGTGAGACAGCCCATAGGGCAGCTTGGTTTAGGATCCTTGGGGAGAGACAGCCATTCCTCAATAGAACAGAACACATACAACTGGGATTTCATGAAGAGATCATACAGCAACAGTGTAGGCAGCAATAGCTCTGTGGATTTGGAACAGATTTTGACCAATGGCTCATTTCATTGTAGCCTGTTGAACTATTGCATTGTAGTGCCAATGCGTTTGGAAGGGCCATGCCTATTGAGTATTATAGGTTAATTACCCTTTATAATCTGCCTGAGATAAGGTAAGAAATTACTTAAGGAAGATAAAACTAAATACAATGCCATATATTACTGACATACATCACAGTATTACCATCCACATGGGGACTTACAGGATTTGTTGGCCAGTAATCATCAGTGATCCTTAATCTGTAACTACCTTGGGTATTATTGCTTTATAAACATGTAAACTAGCTGCTGTAAACTGAAGGGCAATCTTTAAACGGTTTGCACCCAGGTGCTTCTGCATTTGGAGAAACAGCTAATTTCATGGAACACCATGCAACACAAACCAGCAGCCACTTTTACTTCTATCTGGCATTGTACAAATCTACAAGTAATTTACACAAGCAAACTAGCTGTGAAATCAGCTGCAAGCTTTGCTTGGTCAAGTACTTTAAATGTACAACACGATGCGCTTCATTCTTGTTTTTTTTTTAATATTACAGTATGTGATAATATCATGGAGCTGCTCTATATATCATTTACACGTTTGTGTTTCAACTAAATATTGACTGGGCCAAGTTTTTTTTTTTTTTTTTTTTTTTTGAACTTTTGAAAAGATACCAAATAAAGATTGCATACATGATTTGAATTTCCAGCCTGTGTTCCAGCCAGATCAATCAAGATCCTTCACCAGGACTTTCATCTGCTTTTTGGCCATCAAACCACAACACTAATGTCAATTTCTTCTCTACTCTTCATATGTTAAAAGCTGGATTTGGAAGATGTTTTAATGTTAATGAAGTGCAAAGAAAGGGAAAGTCACTGGAAGTCGGACAAAAATGACCAGGTCATCCCTTTCACAACTGGGTGAGTCCAGCTACCAGGGTTGGGGAGCGCTGGCTCAGATTGTTGGAATAGTGGGACGGCTTTGTCAGTTAGTGGCTAAGGGAAATATTTCCTCCGAATGAATCAGCCTTTGATGCAGATCCACTGCTTGATCCACCCCAGCTCCACTCTGAATACCAAATGATGTGCAGACATGGAAAGAAGAAAACAGTGCCAGGCAATGCTGCAGCTCAAAAGCAGCTTTCACAGTCTGGTAGAGCCTCCCGTTCAAGTGCAGGCAGGGCACTTCAAATACCCACATAGACAGCCTATTCACACAGCTGAAGATGCACAGTGTGAGTGATACAGGACCGTATACAAGATGGGAACAATGAGGGCTACGTTTTCGATGCACTGTACTTTATTCATAACAGTAGGCTGCATTAATCTTGAATTCAAATTTAGCAGTCGCTTATTGTAAAATATTTTTTATAATACAAATTCAATTAGGAGGTAACATTTTGAGTAAAAATAATTTCCTTTGTTTGAGTCAAAAGGATATTGGGAAATGTATTAGTTTGCTTCCAGATTAGCGCCTCTACTGTATTTTAGTGCTGTTTTGGGACCTCTTTTCCTATGGTGCATTTTGAATTGCCATAGTCACGCATCAATGCCAGTTCCGTGAAGCAGCGTGAAAAACATGCATTATCCTTGCAGACACAAGTGGAGGTGTTGAGAGCGGTGGATAATGCACCAACATACAAGGAAAAGAAAGCTGTTGCTGTAGATTTCAACTTTCCCCCAAACATTGTCGGTGTTTCCGATGTGCTCAATACCCTGATGTTGGGGGCGCCTTGCTTATGTGGTTTAAAAAATAGCCATGATCAGAATGGTGACTACAAGCCATTATCAGTGATGCCGCCACATTAGTTCATCATGGGGTGGACAGGTATAGGCTAGGAACTTTTCACGTACCTAGAACGGAGATATCATGCTAGGGAAGCCAATGCATAAAGGAGATCTTAAACAGATAACACACTCCTGCACAGAAGTCTTTCTCCCATTTCATTTTTTAGCTCCTATAAGATTGTTTTACTGTAATATACAAATTAAATATTTAAGTAAATGTAATCAAAATGAAAGAATAATCAGATATTTGTTTACAATTTGAAAGACTGTTCAAACATGAAAACCCAGTAGTGGTAGAGACTCATTGTGCCTAGCAGCGATTTTATAGAAAAAAAAGAGAAGAGAAGCCCCCTCCTGAAGAGGGTGAGAGCGTCTGGGCTGGCTGGCAGCACACTGGTGATTTCAATCCTGTGTGACAGCCTTTCACAATATGGAGGAGACTGCAGAATTAATGAGCCGTTTTCTACCCACTGAGAAATGTGATCATTAGCCACCTCACAGACAACATCTACAGTGAAAAATAAAGGCGACTGCAGAGAGACAATAACTCCCCTTGGTCTCTCAATCTCTCTGGGCTCTCCTCAGTATGAAGCGCTGCCTCTGTGTGCTTGAATGAATTAGTATCTCTGTCAGAGAGAGAGGGAGAGAGAAACAAAACTGGAAAGAAAAATATAAAGTGTGGAAGAGGAGACACAGGCCTATTGCACAGAACAGGACATACAAAGAATACAGTTCAACCCGATTGACAGAACACCCACCAGTCTATAGAGACCATTGTTGAGGAAGCTAGTGTAGATATTTCCCATTGTAAACCACATCTACAGAAAATGGCACCCATTAAAGTTGTTGTACAGTAGCTATAAAATCATTTCATAACCAATACCTGTCATGCACTTCCATTCACTAGAAATGGTTCAAATCTGCAGATTTGAAAGAAACATGAAACTACACATGATTAAAGAAAGTTATCGGTCTCCTTGCCGTTCTCTCTGAAAATCTGTTACTTCTTGGGACATTTCACCTCCTCAGGGTTATTGGAAGAAGGCATGTCTGTCAGTAAAGGAAGCAGCTGGTTGGTTAAGTCTTGGAAAGAAGGATCTGAAGTATTGAGGACAGTTTTTTTGCCCTCATAGTCATTTACTAACCAGGATTATGGTAGATATTTTGCACTTTGTGATCGCAGCTTGCAAAATTGAGGTGCAAGCTGCTTGAATTAGCCTAGCTGTTATCTTCATAGGAGAATGGTTTCAGAGACAGCTAAGTGTAAAGGACAGTGTATAGGACAGTTCTTATTACCACTCCCTGTGTGGATCCCGCTGTGTCTGGAAGGCCATCCTACACCAGGTCTCACAGGAAAAGCACAATGGAATAATAGTTTTGGAACTGAGTTGGACGGTTCATTCGTTCAGTTAAACAATTAAGAATATGGTTGGTTCAAAGCTCTTATCTGGTCAAGTTTCATTTTGGGTCTCATACAAGAAAAAGAAACCCTGTCATGCAAATTGTACAGAACTGCTACTGCCACATTGTCTCATATCTGAGACACCTTTTCAGGTAGTGACTTCATATTTGCAACCTTGGCTTGTATGTAAAGGCTGTACAAACATGTCAGTGAAACGCATTATTTGAGATACAACAGTCAGCCACTCAGGGATTGCATCATTAAAAGGTAAGAGGCTAGAGGACAGTCATGGCACTTGAAGCTAACTCGTCAAGGGTTGGATCAGTGAAGCTAAAATTACAGAATGTGTGATATTAATATACTAAATATAGACCCAGCTCAGTGCAGCCAGCTGCGTTGAATGAAGTCACATTATTATATCATGATGTGCATTTTAACCAGGCGAGCATGTCTGTTTGAGCTGTGCCCCGGGTTCCCTCCATAGTGAAGTGACGGAGGCAGACAGGCTGGGGGTAGCCGTCTCTTGCTGTGCACCCCAGGCCACACAACTGGCACATTTGCTTCATTGAAAATTGAACAGCTCCTGCTATACTAGAATTAATCCTTACCAGTGCACCTGGTCTATATGTAGCCCAATCTGCTTATTACAGTGATTGTAGTTAACAAAAGAAAGCCATTCATTTCCATGCCATGCACACCCATTCACTGTGTAAGTCTGAAATGTGGAGTTTCGAAAGAAATCAATGTAATAGTGAACACATCATTTAATTTGAAATCATGATATTTGGTACTACACTAGGGTAAAGAAATCTTCCTGGTCATTTCATCTGGAGAGTGACATTGTCCCTCCCCTTCAGGGCTTTCTTTCTTGTCAGTAACCAACCAGCTGCTTCCCCTAATGAGTCACATGCTTTGCAGCAGTGTTGAGGTGAAATGAACTGTCGTAGTCTCCATCGCCTCATTTGATAAGGAATTGTCACACATAAGCGTGCAGGGGGTCATGCGAATGTCACACGTCACACTTCACATGTTTCCATGCATCTGAGGAACTGCTTGTCCATTTGTCATCTGTAATAGCATTATTTAGCATACATTGTTGAGAATATCAGTCTCAATTCCTTTTAATATTTGAAGGAACAGTAGAGTTTCAAAAATACAACCCGTGCGAAGACCAGTCTGTTCAGAAGATGCAGTCAGCATTCTGTCTGTCCTTGCAGCAACCAATGGGGAGGGCTCCAAACAGCTGTTATAGAATTGAAAGAAAACAAAAGGCAAGGAGGGAAATAACCAGGCTTTCTCTGATGTTCCCTGGTTTGCATTTACATTTCTCAGTTTTAGTTGTTGTGTTTCTTTCCAGTTTGGTTTGTTCGGATTGTTTTTCCAACCTGTCAGTTGAGGAGTCTCCCTATCCCATGTCTTGCAGTGTTAACTAGTTTAATGTGCATCTTGTTTGTGATTATATGTTAACACATTGCCAGAAGGTATTGTGTTAGTGGCTTGGTAAGGCAATTATAATAAATGCATCTCTATCCCCACTGGAGGCCACAGCCAAACTACCTGTGTGGGCTGGGAGCCAGAGTGATGGCTGAGACATTGGCCTCAATTCAGTTTTATTAAACAATGCAGACGTAGTGATGATGTTAGAGCAAAGAACACTTCAGGTTTTATATATATATATTAACTGTCTCAATCCTACAATTCTAGGTGATGCAAAACTTTTTTTGAAAACATTGTGAATGTTGAAATATTAAAACTTGTTATACATCTTACAGTAAATTCATTTAAAATCTGAAAATATAGGGGGAAATATAGTAAGGTCACACCACCCTCCCATCTTAGTTTTTTTTTTTATATTAGGGAATAATTTTAAACAGTGACTTCACTCTTCGCAGGACAATGTGTTTTGGACAGATTCTCTTCAGTTACCAGTGTTGTGGCTGCTTGACCTGACCCGCTGCTGTCCATTCCTCCTCAGGCCTGCGAGTGGACCAGGAAGTGCTGACCTCCTGCCCCCAAGTGGCAGTCATACGCGTGCCCACCCCCTGGGTCCAGTCAGACAGCGACATCACCGTCCTGCGGCACCTGGAGAAGATGGGCTGTCGCTTGGTCAACCGGCCTCAGGCCATCCTCAACTGTATCAACAAGTTCTGGACCCTCCAGGAGCTGGCTGGACATGGGGTGCCTCTGCCGGACACCTTCTCCTATGGTAAGGATCCCGGGTGCTGGTGCCAGTCATAGCATTTACATTAACAATATATATCAGATAACCAAGAGGATAGATCACAACACAGACAGCACCACACAGCCCTACAACATTGGTATGCACTTGTACTCATTATGTATCATGTACTTAGTAACATTGTGCAGTACGGTCCTTGGGTTTGAGGTACGAAGTTAAAGAATTATGCTTATTGTACAAAACAAGTAGCTCTTTGACTTTGTAATACAGGTGTGTCACTGGAGGCTACATCAAGCAATCTCACGCTTCAGTTGTAATATATTCAGTAACTGGCTGTTTCATACTGCATATGAAACAGGATCAGTGTAGTGTAGTGTGTTGTGCCTGTCTTTGCAGCATACGTAGTGCTTCCAGACTACAGAGCTAGCAAGCATCTCTCCTTCCTGGCTGAATAACTAAAAGACATTTCTGGAAGATGCATTAGCAAATACAGCACATGCCCTTTTGAAAGACTGCTGCTGCGGAACACCAAGGGCAACGTGGAACAGATCTGGAAGCAGAAGTTAAAAAGCTCAGATAGAACTGGTTAGAACTGCTTTGTAGTCGCTGAGCTGGCCTGGAATCAGCAGCTGCAGCCACACTGGAATGCTTTGTGTGGCTGCCTTTTAGTCTTAACCTTTCTTATATTATTGATTGGCTTAGTGAATGCATAAATTACTCTTTGATGCATCTGAGAGGCAATTTATTATTGAAGAGTATCTGAATCCTTTCCGGTAAGGCATTGCTTTAGTCTCCATCTGCTGACCAGACATTCCAGGGGCTGGAGCTAGGAAGGCACTTTGTGGATACCCTGATGTCATTGTAGTTCTCATATTATTGGGATTATTCCAGTTGGTACAAACAATAAGTATGATTCACCAACATGTTGGGTTTTCATGAAAGGGTTATTTCTCCTTAGCAGTTTCTGGTTACCTGCAATGCAAGACGCATATTCCTTTCAACAGGAATGTAGTGGTGGCAGATCATTCTGTTCTGATGGGAATTCCTTTAGAGAGTATCAGGCAGATTCCAGGTCCTGGTAGTGTACTTATTCACTAGGTATGGATTTTAATTTATTAAGCTTTATCTTCCTTAAAAAAAAACAAAGTGCAGGATGGAGTGAAAGAAAGACGTTCTTTAATTGCAGCCTTTAAAAAACATTCAAGACATTCGCAAAGGCAATAATCACAAGATTTCTCCATTTTAACAAAAATGCCTTGCTTATGGCAATGTACCTTATTGTTCTATTGTTCTAGTTAAAGGCTAAATAAATCCTTTGACATAGCCTGGGCCCACAAGGCACCATACAGTGTCCTTGCATTGACCTTGCCAAAGCCAGATCTGAACTCACTTTCAGTGTGCATTGTAATGAAACGTGTTGTTTGGGATTTTAATAAGGTGATCGGTTTCCTCTCAGTCATGCACTGAAGAGTTTTTATTTTTAAAAGCTTTCTAAGTGTGTCTGCAGGCCCGTGTGTTTGGGTAGGGGCAGCTCTCTGACAAGTTGCTTGTGTCTCTGCAGGGGGCCATGAGAACTTCAGCAAGATGATTGACGAGGCAGAGCCTCTGGGATACCCCGTGGTGGTCAAGAACACTCGAGGTCACCGAGGTACATGGGTCCCTTCTGAACTCGGGACAACTGTCCAGCCGACCGACACCAGCACTCCTTCCTGGAGTTGAAGCCAGAGTAGAACTCAGGCCTCAGAAATGAAAGTGCTGTGTCTTGTGAGGAATTTTTGGTTGCTGCTATGCTCATAGACCCCCACACTTTTTATATTTTCATATTTTCCCATACCAAAGACCCATATATAGTCATCTCTCATTAATACCAATTTTAAGGGACTAGCAGAAAATGTGTTTTATCAGTAGTTGTTATTATCAGGAGTATTAACTTTTATTGAACTAACAATGAAATCAATTTTCAATTACAGTACGATGAAAAGTTATCATACATTTAAAAGTACTGTGCATTTTATTGAAAGTAGGGTTGTAAGAGAACTTTTTAAAAGTATACATTCCAAAAACAGTTTCACACAAAAACTGGCAACAGTAAATCGTTTGAAAGTTTAGCACCAGAGAGCCTACCGGTGCTAAATTATCAAACCCTGCTCTGTTCAAGCCCCCCTCAGAACTTCCCACACAAGTCTTCTCCTGAGTGTGGCTTTGCCACACACTACTGCAGAGTAAAAACACATTTTAACCTTGTAACAGAAGTAAGAAATCAACTGTCTACAGATAATGTTTTGTGTCATTTACTGTGAATATAAACAAATGCTAATAATTTTTAAAGAACACAAGTAGGTTTCATTCAGCAGCTGACATGAACTGAAATGTGTTGATTCTAACTCAGTCTGGATGGGGGTGGAGATTTAAAGTCATTGCTGATCTTTTTCTGCTTAATGCCTTGACTCTGCTTTTTAAGTGTGCGGTCCCTCTTTGCCATCACAATCCAAATGCCCTTTCTGTCTATATTTGATTGCTTCTCTAAATATTCAACTGCCCTCTCAAAAATGACACAGCTTCTGTGTGTCAAATATGAGTGACTCATGCCAGCTCTTCTTCATGCTCACTGCTGTCTCTTTCACTGCTTTCCACTTCCCCACAGGCACATCATTCCAACCCATTGTGTTATATTTAGCTTTGTAGCAACAGACTGTTAAACTGCATTGCTTTATTTAGGCTTTTAGTGTTGCTTTGAGAACGGTGAAACCACGCAATGAATGTTTGGTGTAACGGTTGTTCGGAGTTCGGCTGTACTTCTTTTATGATAATTATAGTAGTTATAGCTTTTCTTTTAAAATATATATATATATATATATATATATATATATATATATATATATATATATATATATATATGCACAATGCTTGTAAACCATCCTGTTCTCTGTTCCTGTTCAGGGAAGGCAGTGTTCCTCGCCCAGGACAAGCATCACCTGACGGATATTTCCCACGTGATCCGCCACGAGGCGCCCTACCTCTTCCAGAAGTACGTGAAGGAGTCCCACGGGAAGGACGTCCGCGTGGTGGTGGTGGGGGGGCGTCTGATTGGCTCCATGCTGCGCTGCTCCACGGACGGGAGGATGCAGAGTAATTGCTCTCTGGGTGGGTCTCTGGCACTCACAGCCTCACTGTTATCCTGTAGGGTTCTGAAGGGGGGAAGGCACAGTGACAGGTGACAACTCCCTTTAATCATCAGTGCTGACTGCAAACTCACTGCAATCAGCTGAAAGTCATATCCCTACACAGTGAATGATACATCTTCTGTACAGTGTATAACCACACAAAGCAAACATTAGCCATTGATTTGGGGGTATTCATGAGGTATGGGTACTGAGTTTGCTGTATCACTGTATCTGTATGGTTGTATTGAACTTGCTGTAAAAGCAGTGACCCACAATAAAGAGATGACTCTGTCTTCTGCTTACTACATTGTTTCATGTTAGATGTCAAACTTCAGAGTGCAGAGCTTAGAAACACTAAAAGAATCTCAATGACAAACGTTTTGACCACAGGTCTTTATCAGTGTCTTCAAAAGACTTCCAGTGGAAACATGTCTCATTGAACTGGTTATGTTTCTTGAAGTATTTCTATACTGAGTAGTAGTGAGTGTTTCATTGGTATGGAGAATTTAGGGCTTGTTCACATTCAGGTTTCTTTGTGTTCCTCCAGTTGTAGTTGAAGCTGTAGGGACACTTGAAAACGACTGTATTCCAGTGAGTTAAACCCACCACATAATTTATGGTAACATCAAGATATTTTTGGGGGTCATTGTAAGTGAGTTATTGTAAGTCCCCAGGATGCAGTGAGTGAAACAGAAATGATAGAACGTGAATCAGTAACTCTTGATATTCCATCTCTCTACCAAGCTGGTCTTTATTATATCAGCTCTAAATTAGTTACGTTGTCCAGCACTTGCTGTGCCATCTGTTGCCTTGACAACCACTCACAGAACTCTGATCACCGTAGAAAGCAAAAATCATTCATTTTCAATTGTAGTTTATTAGACAGTCAAAATAGGTAAGACAAGGTAAACTTGCGTTTTCAAATGCAGAATGCAATGTTCTGCATTCCCAAATAAAAGTTTACTGCAGAATCTGTTGATAATATAAATATATTGACTTGTGAACGCAGGGTAAAGCAGCCAAGAACACATCCACCAATCCTGGTTATAGAGGGAAAAGTTATTCCTTTAAATTCATGCAGCAAAGTCATAAATATTTTTCCATTAAAAGCGATTGTTTAAAAAGCATGTCCTTTCAGTTCCACCAGCTGTATTTTTCTTAATGTTTGTTGCGGAAAGCTTTACAATGACGTATAGTCGTTTGATGTATTCTATTTGCAATATGGCATTCATTTTTAAAGCATTTCTTAAAGAAAATACTAAAGCCAGAAGAGGCAGCATTGAGTCATGTTGGAATTGCATGGTGAACTGCTGGAGTACTGTGCACATCTCCCATGGGTGGTGTTTTTCTATATGCTGTGTGTCCCTGCAGGTGGCGTGGGGATGCTGTGCCCCCTTAGCGAGCAGGGCAAGCAGCTGGCAGTGCAGGTGTCCAACATCCTGGGCATGGACGTGTGTGGCATCGACCTGCTGATGAAGGACGACGGCTCGTTTGTGGTGTGTGAGGCCAACGCTAACGTGGGCTTCATCGCTTTCGACCGCGCCTGCGACCTAGACGTGGGGGGCATCATCGCCGACTACACGCTCTCCTTGCTGCCCAGCCACCTCACCCGCAAGATGTCCCTGCTCTCCGTCGTGTCCAGCACCAGCGAGACCAGCAGCGAGCCCGAGGTGTGCCTGCCTGCCAGCGCCATCCCAGAGGCTGTGTACGCCATGAGTGCGGGCTCCACCTCCAGCGAGAGCGACCCTGAGCTGGCTCTGCCAGACACCCCCTTCAACATGAACAGCATCAGCAGCAGTGAGATCAAGCTACTGACTGAGTGAGGCTGCAGGCTCGCACACTCTCACACACACAGCACACACACACACAAACATACACGCACTCACAGCATTGGCAGGCTGCTTCCCTTTACAACACTCAAGTAATTCAGTACGAGACCACGGGGGTGTGGATTCTTCAGAGGGTGCTCAATACAGCTGGGCCAGAATATTATGTCTGCAAGTTAATTCTATATTTGAAAATGGTTTAACCAGGATAGCCCATGATTCATATTCATGAGGTATGGGTATTGAAAGCTGGATGATACCTTGGTGCTTATCCCTTGCTCTTGTTAGTTTAACTGCGATTTCAAATCAGTCTCTTCCCAGTCACCATCTCTAACCACAAAGCCTCATGGTTTCAGTTTTTATTTTCCATCTCTCCAAACCCAGATCAGCATAAAAACTAGGGCAGCTTACCTGCAGTGAAGGCTCATGGGAGCGTGGGGTGTGGTTCTCCTGCACTGTTACACCACACCAGCAGTTTCAGTGCGGGCTGGTGAAGGTGAATTGCAGTTAAAATGTAGATTTGGCATTCAAAGTTGCTTACTCCTATATATCTCTATATTACTCCTATCTATATATTTCACAGGCAGGATCATAAGTAAGTGCAGAGAATTTAGAGGACAGATGCATCAGGAAATGTTGTTTTGTTGCATTGCCACTTGAAAGTAGAATGATTCATACAGTTGGATCAGTAGAAAGCGGTGTCTAATTAACTGAAGAATACTTACCTAATAAGGATGCCTGTCTTTGCTGAAGAATGTTCAGTAGACCTGATTTCTATTGGTCCAAGCTGTAGTGGCAGTGTAACTCATTACCTGGCAACCGCTGAAGCAAGAATATTGATCTAAGCAGCTTGAGTGCCACCTACAACTAGAGGCCTCCAGTCTGCCTCCCTCATTCTCTTTGGTACCATTCTTGTTCTAGTGTGCTTTGAAACCGAGACAGGCCTGTTTATTAAATAAGGGTTCATATTGATGGAACTCTGTGTCCACTGTTCTTAGGTTTTCAAACACCAGGGAGTTCAGGTTGAACTGTGTGAAACAGACCCATATAAGCGCTTCTTTATAGAGCAGGCTAGGCAGGAGAGAGAGAGAGGCTCCACAGTTCTTTTATCTGAGTGCTTTGGTTTCCTCTGCTCCCTCAGGTTCTGTTGTGGTCCCCTGTTGGGTAACCACTGAACCGAGGACCAGAGTAAGGGTCCAGCATTTAGAAAGCCTTTGTTAAAACAGTGGTCTTGGTGAAAGCCATTCACTGTAATACCAGCTGTATGGAGTAAGCTCTTACTGTTTTATTTTGTATAAAATGTTAGTATTTTAGCGATACATGTTTACATTCTAAAATTAAACAGCAAGAAATTCTTCATCGTATAAAAAAGGCACAACAATGAGTTACTGGACAATGGATAGTTTGACTTAAGTTAGGTCACACTAACTAAGTACTGTATGCATATGTATTTTATAGCAAATACGTTGTTTCCAGTTTAAATAATCATATTTTTATGACTGGCTTCCCAGTGCTAAATGTACCCAGGCAAGCACAAACAAACAGATTGTTGTTTTAAGAACTGCAATGGGAATAGACGTCTGAAAGCAGCCAGTGCCCTGAAACACAACTCCGTTCCTTATTGTCTGATTGCATTGAGCAGTGCAGTGGATACAGCTGACAGGAGAGTCAGGATGATTCTGCACGAAAGGTTTGTGAATGGATGCTAAAACAAACATACCAGCAGGCAGCCTTCCTTGGGCATGTTAAACTCCTGTCCATCACTTCCATTCATACCCACCACGGTGACTAAATCAAATAAACGAAGCACTGTTTTAATTGCTTTTTATATTGTGTTTCTCATCATTATTGAAAGATTTTAATGAATTTTGATGAGAAAAAATCAAATGAGAAAGAAAGGGACATTTACAGAAATGCTCCCAGACCTTGCCTATTTTTTTTTTTTACAGAATCCGTCTTTTTCCAATGTGATGCTTCTGTTTGATTTTCTCTTGCCGTTTAGTTCACTTCATTCGCAATGGAGCCTCATGACATTCCCTGCTGTTCCGACGTGCCAAAGCAGCCCCTTTCACCTTGCATTGCCTCACTTTAGGTCACTGCTGTGAAGGTCGTCTGTGGCAGTCACGCACACACAGAACATTTCAAAGTGTGCAGGACAAGAGGCGGACCAAGCATTTGGAACATCAGCTTTTTAATAAATAGAATGTTACTTGTAATACAAATGGAATCCCTGGTAAGTGTTCTGTAATATATAAAAGCTGCATCTCCCCGCTGTAATTTCATTTCAGTCATGAGAGGCAAGACAGCAGATCTGCTAGACTGGTATAGGGTCGATAGTACACACTTAGTTGACAGGGTTTGCCATATCCAAGACTGCACTAGTTACTGATGCTTCAATAGGAACAGGATCTTAAAAGATTTGTTCAGGAGAGCAGACTTTGCCACAGATTTCCACCTGTATAACTGCCCTGAAGGAACCAGGGAGAAATGGTCACATATTCTCCAGAGCAGTTCAAACATCTTGCAGGCTTGTCACATGTTGACCCTAGACCTCATGGTGGCAGGTGTTTCAAATGTTGTGTTCAGTCCCTCTACATGCTAGTGATTCTGCCCTCTCTTTGAGTACCTCCTCTTGAATGGTCTCTAAAGCAGATTATAAGCCATCTATCCCTACAGTGGGGCAATGACAATACAGAATGTCATTAAAAAAGAGAATTTCCTTAACGTCCTGTGGAAAGCCGGTCTGGATTACCACATCAATTGGGGCTTGCTTTCCCCCTGTATTGAAAAGAAACCCAGTTGATATTTCAAATCACTTGTTTCTTGAAGTTCCCTGCCACGTGTAGATTTGGGCCTTGGCTAGGTCCGTTTGACCATTTTATCCAAGATGTTTTCCACAAAGGGTAAGCATGATGGCACATGAACAAGTTGAACTGGTTTAGCTTTTGTTCACTGTGAACATTTGCTTTTGTCCTTCCACTGGTTAACATTGTTAATACTGCTGCTAGTTGTTTTAAAGAGTCAGGACCTGCCTGGATCCTACTATATCATTCCATTGATTCCATCCAGGGAAGCAGCCCGGATCAGTAATTCATTACATACGTAGCTAGGAAGAAACCGAAACGTCAAACCAACACTCCACAGTACCAATGTTAACATGTGCTCTTTTTTTCTTTGCTTGTTTCATATGGTTCAGTGTTTTTCATTTTTTTAATTTATTGTATATTTAAAAAAAAAAAAGGTTTGTGTGCACTGATCAGCTTCAAAGAGTAAAGCGAGAAGTTTGCATTTTGTGGAATAATTTACTAACTGTCAACAGACATGTAAAGCACTTGCAATAAACTGGAATGAACGTTCCTACTGGACTATGCTGGCGTGAGCTTGGGTTCTTACCAATAAGAAAATGGAGTGGCTAGAGCCAGCTGAAAATCTACTAGCATCAGGCTTTTTGGAGTTTCTTATTACCAGTACAAATCCCACTGACAGTAAGAAACCCCAAAAGGTTTTTCGATGTTTTTTTTTTTTTTCCTTACTTCTGCCAGGGGTGAAGAATGAGAAATATTAATATTGCTCTCAGGTTTATAGAACGGGAAATGGGTAATTCATTAATATTTGTTTCTGTATTGAAATCAGCTGCCTTAGTGCTAGTACAAACCCTGCTGGTATTAACACCTGCTATTTTTTATGTTTTTAGCTGAGATACATTGTGTTGGGTGAATTTACCATGAAGCTATATTATAAGGATAAAAGTAAATGGTCTTTGTATGTCTCTCAAAGTAGACAGGTGGTCTTTGATACAGACCTGACTGTTGGCAGCTTGCATGGTATTGCACACTTACATGGAACATCTTCCTAAACCATGGTTATCAGAAATCTCTCGGGTATAATTTGCTGTTGTTTCTGATTGAGCTCTGACCAGTGTAACAGCAGCACAGCATTGCCTTTCTGTGTTTCTAGATTTGTTTTTTTTGCTTTATTTATGTCACGCTTCACGAACAGTGAAATGATCTTCACAGAACGCATCTTGCGTATTTGAAATTTCAAAAGGATTTGAGGGTCCCCATTTGAGTTTGTGAATTACAGATTTACATCTTAGAAAATAACATGATTCTTTCGTCCCAAAACTAAAACCAAACAGCAACATCTATCTCTACGGTATCTTTTACACCATCTCCAACCCTGGTCCTGGAGAGCCCTTATCAAGCATGTTTTATAGGTGTCTTTACATCATCAGTGACTAAAGATCTGGAACACCTGTTAATCTTGACTAATTAAGCCAATAATTGGTTCAATTAAGTAAATGAGAGATTGGTTAAAATGAAAACCAGCAGCCACAGTAGCTCTCTAGGACAGGGTTGGAGACCCCTGCTCTACATCTTAGTGGCGACTGATCCTTTACACTTGAAACATCTTCACTGAGGGTATGGAATGGGTTACCTAGCCACACGTTGATGCTGAATCACATGGATCTTTTAAGACCTGACTTCACAGTTTTGGGATCAACCAGCTATTAGGAATCAGATGAGCACTTGGGGGCTGAATGGTCTTCTCTTGTTAGTAAACCTTCTTATGTTTCTTATTTATAAGCCCTGCGAAACCCACAGTTAAACAAAGCTGGAGTAGCTACAACACTGGTGAGCGGACATTCACTGCTGGACAGGGGCAGTCCAGGACACTTGCTCTACCTGTCGCTCACAGTAAAGATGCGTTTAACGTGTGAACTAGAGCACAAGACAGAGAAGAGCTGGACAGCAGTGGAACTAAACGTTTCAGCTATGTGCAAGTATCTAACCAGAGTCTATCTCTACAATACATTGAATTCTAAATAAATAGAGTCTGATGCATCAACCCCATTTCACCGGCCAGTGTCTGTCCCTTTAAATGCACACATGGTACACAGCAGTGTTTGTTTTAAAACCGCAGCGTGTTTTATTGGGAATACAGAAAACAAAATAAAATAAACCTATCTCCACCAAGGAGTCCGAAACTTTATATTTGTTTAAACCAATTGGTCCACCAAAGTTCCCTACCTTTAAAACAAGTAGAAAAGTCTAATAAGGAGATCCATGCAGAAGTTTAGAGGTAAATGATTTATAGATGTATTTTATACAAGCCAATTAAGTTAGGAATTTGATGTAGAGTACCTAAACCTATAAAAGGTGTTTTATGAAACTGAAATTGGTTTTGTGTAAATCAAATGGGTCCTGAGCTTGTAAGATGGAGAGCATGAAGGATGTTTGGATGCGTGCCTGCAGATAATAAATAATCCTGTGTGAACTGAGCCCAATGATTCTCAATTATATAACTGAATGACTCCCTCTTTCATAGTTCTGTTCAGTGTGCAATTCAGCTTTACATGAAAATGCATGCAGTACTTATTCAAAATAAATAAACGGTATTGTAAGTCTACCAGGAGCATGTACTTGACTTGGTTTCTGAAAGTTTTAGCTTACTGCAATCACCCTCGCACTTGTGTTTACTCAGCATGCAATTCATAGTGGAATAGTAACAGCAGTAATAATCAATAACAGCTGCCACTAACAAAGGACTTGAACCAGCAAGAAGCTCTGGCTTCAGTCCTGCCAGGCAGCTTGCAGATTTAACACCTCAAAGAATTCCAGAAACAGCAGGCAAAGTCAGGTCTTGATCTGTTGTGGAACAAGGGAAATAAAATGAAGAATACGCTTCAGACCTTGCATTCATGAAGAGCTAAAGATATTGTGGGGAATACAGATCACACCCACTCAGCGGTTCCCCTCTTTACACTCTGTGCAAGATACAACAAGCCTACAGATTGCAGTGCTGCTGTCACAAATCAGCTGAACTTATTACACTGTACAAAGTGCCAGGCTCCAGTTTGCTCTGGTTTGGAAACTGCATTGCATTCAGAGGACCCTGATGAGGATCGTGCTGATCAGCCCTGTGCCCGGGGACAGGTTTACCAAGGAGCTATAATTTACTGGGAGTTACACAGGTGAAATATACAGCCCATCCAGCTGATAACCACCACTCAGTGGACTTTCACAAAGTGCTGTTAATAACCTACATTATTAACATGAGGAATATAGGCTATAATATGATGTAAGACAAAAAATAAGGTCCCTTATAAAAGTTTAGCAGTAAAAGTATAGTAAATCTGCTCACGGACAGGATGTGTACCATTGCCAACAGGTGTCATGAAATTAACACTAGTGTTGCTCCTCACCAGTTTTTATTACATTGTTTTTTCATTCTTGTGGTGCACAGGAGCACAAGTGTACAGATCGAACCCTTGATCTATAAAAGCAAGTCAAACCCTACATTGCTGCTGACAAATACATTGGACCGCTAAAGCCATGTCTCCTGTTACAAGACCTATCATGAAGAAAAGCGTGCTGTTCTCAGATTTCAGTTCTTTATTTGGCTGATTAGATTTATTATTATTATTATTATTATTATTATTATTATACATAAAATTATTTTTTAGGAATGCCATATGAGCTTCAGGTAGCTTGTTTTCAAAGGTGTCCCAGTACAGTAGGAGGTTATAGGTTTCAAAAATAAAAATAATAAGAACACATAATGACAAGACAATACACAAGGTACATATTAAAATGGTTCAAGAAAATTGTTCTGTAGTATCTTAGTTAAGTCATGGATATTATCAGAACTACAGTAAACCACAGTATCATCCGCATACATATGTACAGAACTTTTCTTGCAGATATTAGGTATTTCATTAATAAAAATAGAAAATGTAATGTAATACCTGTAACTCCATTACTCGTATTGTATGGTCCACTAGATCAAAAGCATTAGAAAAGTCAATAAAAAAGGCACCCAGGGGGGCTCCCAAGTGACACATCCAGTAAAGGCACAGGATGCACCCTGTAGCCTGGAGATCACAGGTTCAAATCCAGGCTCGTCATTGCCAACCATGACTGGGGGTTCCTAGGGAGCAGCAGAGAAATTGGCTGAGGTCTATAATTTAGGCTTACATTCCCCATTAAAATCAATTCCTTACCTGCTTCCACCTCTCCTAAAAACTTACTCAAGTTCTCAAAGGTAGATGGATCAGAGGAGGGGGGCTCTGTATAGACAGCCAACAGTCAATTCCTTATTTCTGTCTAATTAAAGTTTAGTAAATACAGCTTCCAAGGGTCAGGTTTTGCTTTGGTTTTATAAACAGATTGAAACTTATTTGATATAAACAAAGCAACCCCCCCACCCCCCACCCCTCCTTGTTCGGTCCATGCGGTATCTCATAACATTTATCTGTTTCAATTTGAGCCTTGTCAATTTTAGTGTATAAGCATGTTTCAGAGATAGCGAACACATCAGGTGTCAGTCCAACTTCTTAGCTGATCGATTTTTGTTAACATACTACGAATGTGGATTTGAAAAAATGTCAGACCTTTGACTGTAGAACAATTTTCATCTTGCTGAGTCTCGCACGATAATGTATTGTTATTCAAGAACGGCCATGCTTGAATATCAGACATAAGTGGTCCAGGGTTTAGTTCACCGTCTCCACAAAGTATTACAAAATGTATGCAAATAAACTTTACCAGAAAATAAACATGGTAGAAATTTCTCCTGTATATATTTTTAGATTTTAATACTTGATTTCAATGATTTTATAGCATTAACAAGGACATTACCATGCTGTCTCCAACAACCCTCATATCCTAACAGCAAAGGTAGCTTTCGTGAAACTTCAAAATTTAAGTTAGTTAAGTACATCGGGTACTTTAGAGGCAACATAATTTGGGTTGACTGGTAACAGATTGTAGAATACAAATCGAATCATCGGTAGAACATTTATAGCCTTCAGTATTTCAAATAACAGTCCTTGTCTTTTCCCCCAGTCATTGAGGAAGTCACGTGTTCTCTTTTGAACCTGTTACCCCTTGAAGATAAAGCATTGCTTTGTTTTTGTATATGGCGCTTGCCTGCCCCTGAGCTTGTTGCAGCTGCAGGTGACTCTCCCCTGCGTGCCTACAGATGCTAGGCAGTCAGTGGGTAGCATCCCAGTCTATTAAAGCCTGCTGGAGCCTGACACTCCCTGTGTTCATTCATATCATGAGATCCCTCAAGGAGAAGAGCATCGCCTCATCCCATATGAAGCGGGAGGCGTTTCTCAGCGTGTTCCCACTGGGATTTCTGATTTATCACATCAGAGTGCTGCCACAACAGCCTCTGGCCTGTCCACACTGTGAGATGAAGAACATTCACAGCCAGGGCTGCAGCACAACCCTAATGTAGAAATGGAATGCACAGATAGGTGGAGGATGACTGCGGAGACTGTCTGTGGATAGCATTAAAGATTGAGGGCCAATTTAGAAAGCTTAAACACGGGAGGTTTTTTTTAAGGTTTAATGAATAAAATGCTGTTGGCGACTGTTCTTGATGTCTTCAGCAATAGTGTAGATCAGTTTCATGAATATCAAACTGCATTTTTAAAAACATTACTCAATGATGTGATATTTTAACATCTGGTGTACACTGTAAAATTGTGTCTATCAAATCAAAATAAATATCCCTCCCCATTCTAAGCTGTTAATTAAACTCAAATCTATGATTATACAGTATTACAAAGATTTTTAAAAACACTCCACTATAAATATTTATATTGTTTTAATTGTAGATCTTGGCACTGTCTTGACTCAGCTGAGAGGAGCTGACCCTGGCTCTCTGGGGCTCCTTTGTCACAGTAACAAATGGTCTAAAGGTAGGTATTCCAGGACATTTCATGAAAAACATACTATGTAGTAAAGCAAAAAAAATACATTATAATCAATAATCAATACATGCTGATATAAGTGATCTATATGAAAAACAACGTTTTCTTTGGGTCAGCAAATGATGCAACGTGATAACAACTATAAATGTTACAGTACTTTATATCATTTTTGCTAGTATTCAAATTAACAGTTGCAATAGTTTTGACCAAGTTTAATATGACTCATCAGTAAAAAAAAAAAAACCTGAAAGGTTGAACTGTTGTCTATTCATGCAAGCGTTCCATGCACTTTCAAATATATTGAATCTCCAGTTAAACACTAAGTAGGGGGGCTCCAAAATTATATGTGCTGCTAAAACTGTTTAAATAACGGACCTGTCATTTTCCTTTTCATTGTTAACATCCTGACGTTTTACACTTATAACTTTAAAGTCTGTTTCAAAGCTCTTTTCAAAATGTCCGCTCTAGTGCACTGGGGTTTGGGATCTGTCCTCTAAATCACTGCAGGAAGAGCGATTAAAAAAAATATTTATATAACAAGTGCTCTGGTTTTTCTGTTCCGTACCACATCATGGATTGTTATTGCTGTGTTTCACAATGTGGGCATTAATCCTTACACTATCAGTGCACTAGAGCAGACATTTTGCAAAGAGTTTTGGAAGTTTAAAGTTATGTGCAAAAAAAATGCTTGTATTAAATGAGTTAAATTGTTTGTGGTAAAATGTGAATACATAAATAATACACACACAAAAAAAAATATTAAAACATTTGGGCATTTTTATTGGCTACTCCATTCCCAACAAAACAAAAAACAAACAAGACCACCGTATGCCATTGTCTGTTTTATCTGGGTCATTGATGCAACGTAAGGATAACTATTTATGCCAAATAATCGCTACAAAATATTATTTTGGCCCACATTAATGCTACACTGAAATGTCTTTGTTCCACTTGCCTGTTATATATTCAAATTCCATTTTATTAGCAAAGAGCTTGTGTATCTATCCGGTCCTATCTGTAGCCTTGTACTGAAGGAACCTCCTCCCCCTCAGGTAAGGTTTGAATACAGCCCTGTGTTTTTATGGAGTGTGCACTATCTGGTGTTCAGAGTACATTGTAAGGATTAGTTCTGTGTTTTTTTGGAAGCTAAATACAGTTGCACAACTGTTCTGTATTGCTTTATAAAATGTATAAATACAGCTGCTTCTCTCTTATTTCATAGTGGCTTTTAATGTATGTGCCATTAACAGCCTCTTTTCAAACCAGAGGACTTCAATACCTGTTTTGGTTTTAAATTTCAACACTGTGTCTTAGATAGTAATTTGGCACACCGTGATTGAAATACAATGTTTCAATTTAAATTGGACGCAACATTTTAAAATGACAAGGGCTGGTACAGTGTTACAATACACACAATAATTAATCTGTATTGTGTAATGACCAATGCTTTTAGTTATATTTGAAATAAACTGAATCAGGAAACTAGACCTTTGTATATTAGTATTTTCATTATTATTATTAGTAGCAGTCCTATTTAAGTTCAAGTTGATTCTGGCACAAGAAGCGGCAGAGTAAACACTCGGCAGCTCCTCATTCTCTCCAGATCAATCGGATCGGAGACCATTAGGAGCAATTCAATAGCATAGGCTGGACACAAGAGACACAAGAAGAGCTTAATGCACGGGTCGTAGAGCTGACCAGACAGCAGGCATCCTTGACGTACTCCTCTCCTGAAAGCCTGAATCTGAATGCTTGAAAGGCTCCAAATAGGTAGCCATGATCCACCCTGTCAAATGCCTTCTCTTGATTGAGACAGAAAAGTAACCGACCGACCAGTCCTCCTGCTGTAAAGCAAGAGGTTCCAAATCAGTCGAAAACTGACTCGGGACCGTGTACCTGGTCTGGGTGGACCAGCGAGGCAGCCTCTGCTACGATTTTGTAGTCTGTGCACAGCAACGAGACTGGGCGCCTGGTCTTTAGGCAGCACATATCCATTTTCTTGGGTATCAAGGTAATAACTGACCTTCTCATTGAAAGGGGCCTCCGCCAGGACCTTCAAAAAGACCCCAGCAAGTCCCAAACCCTCACAGGCACCACAGAGCTCAACCAGGGCCACTTCATCTCTGATGCCTTGGCTGACTGTGGGAAGCCCTTCCCATAGAACCCTGCACTGCAATCGTCGGGATCCGCGCCCTCTCGTTCATGCTCTTTGGATCCGTCAGAAATGAGCCATCCTCTGCCACAATATACTGAGTGCATGCAGACAATTTGTTGAAAGGATTTGTATTAATCTAAGATGGTCAAGTGGGGATTACTAGTTGATTTGAGAATGAATGACTGTAAAAAGTGGTGCAGGTTCAGAGATATTTTACCTCCCACCCAAGTGAGGGAAACAGATTTAGAGTTAGAGCATCCCCAAGTTATGACCTTGGCTCTTTCTGGCATCTCTAAGATCATGTTTACAGTATTGTAATCCTAAAAATTTCATGCTGTTTTTCTTTTACTGTTTTGCAGTCTGAGGTTAAACACCTGCCCCCCTTTTCACTGGACGCTAATTCGGTCACTCACTTTATCTCGTGAGTTACAGACACCGACTCTTAGCCAAGGTTAGTGTATCTAGAGAGTTACAGACTGACTCTTGCCAGCCTGCATTCCTAACCAGGTCTGGTGGGTCTCTTTCTGCTGCTGATGGAAATGAACAGTGCTGATTTCAAAGTGCTTAAACTCAGTCCCAGCTGCAGGTGAAAACAGATCAAACAGCACAGCACTGCAGAAAAGGTGTAAGAGTAAATGTCTCTTCTAGGCCTCAGTTAATTCCCCTTGAGTGCTGAGCTGACAGGCTGGCAGTATATCTCATTAGAATTCTTGCTGATGTGCATCTTCCTTTCCACTTCATTTATAAACAAGATCTTGCCTACGCTCCCAAGAGCGACGCTCAAATGTTCACATTAGTAGTTCTACACCTTTACATTTTCTTCTTTCAATGTACTTTGTTTAATCAGTAAACCAGAAGCACATTTTGCTAATACAAACATAAAACGTAAAGACACTTTAGCATTTTAAAATGTAATTTTAGTATCAACCAAGCACCAACAATGAAATGACATTGCTGTGCAAAAAATTCTGCTTCTACTCCCCAGGTTTAGTACAGGCTGATGCATTTGCTCAAGGTACGCTTTGAATCTGTTATTTTCAAGTGCACTATAGCGTATGCTGCAAATTCAGAATATGAAGCCCATGCACATAGGTGTAGTCAGGATAGATTGAGCAGAAATTCAAAAACATATATTGGAACTTTCTTCAGAAAATAATGTTGTAATTGTAGCGCTTATGCCTCTACACCAGGTGATGCCAAGCTCAGCCTCATAATACATTGTCTGATACAATCATGTAAACTTACCTTTTGCAGCACTCTGTGAATGACTCCATCATAAACTCATTCAGAATGTGGGATAGGGACACTACTGTAAATGAACTATGTACTTGTTTGTTTACTGATCTTTCTAATGCATCTGAAACACTAAATATAAATCAACCATGATGGCTGCTGGCTGTTTCATAATGATCTAATCAAACTACAAATGCCAATAGTGTCAGCTCCATATGACACAACTATTTACCCCTGTGGCCCCTCTCTGGATATTGCCAGCAAAAACATACAAGTTGCATTGAAAACTACAGTGTGAAATTATTAATTTCAAGTTTTTACTAAATTCTAATAAAACAAAATGAATGATATTTACTAAATCCTGGAACACTTGAAACAGAGTATCTACAAATAATTTACTGGATAGTTACATTATTGAATTTTCAAAAACACCTATTGACGCGCTTGTGATAAAAACTCAAATTGGGTTTCATTCTTCAGAATAAAATCTTCTTCACAAACAAAAGCTTGTTGATCTCTTACAGTTTCGTGCCACTAATTGATTATAGATGTTCCTCTTTTAACAGAAAGCACAAAGAAAGACAGCGATTAGCTACTTTGCTCCCTGGTCCTGTAACCCTCTTCAGCAAGAGCTCAGACTCAGCAGTGTGGGTTCTCTGACTGAATTTAAGCATGTAATTGACAGCTACATAATGTTACATAGTGGGTTGTTTTAACACATTGAAGCCAAACAGGGCATAGTACAGTACTGTTGACCTGTCAGATGGGTTACATAAGAGTAAAGTCTGCACCGACTGCTATCTCAATTAAAGATTGATGCAGCATCTCTTACCAAACAGAGTTGAATTTTTAGTAGGAAAGTACAAAACCTGATTATTATGGATATGCAGGAGCACGGTATATATTAAGGGCTCTTTGTCTATTATGCAGTACAAAACGCTCAAGAAGATCATTTGAATCAGTCTAATCATTCAGTCTGCCTGTCCATTTAACAGCCATGATTTTCCACATCTTCACTTTCAACATACACTTCTAGCCTCCTAAAGAAGTTTCAGACTGCATTTAGCTATAATGCAATAAACTCTTGATACAAGACTCTTTATACAAAACTTCATGGAATGCAAAGCACTGTCCAAGAAGAACCGGCTCAAGGCTGGTTCACACTTAAAATCGTGAGACCATCACTTGGGCAATTTCCAACCTCTCTAGTGGTGTGACTGTCTGGAGACCCAAGAGTAGACTTGTCTCCAGAGCTGAATTCGTCTTTATTGTAGCTGGTTGCATTGCACGCCCCTCCTGTGGAAGTGTGAAGCAGCCGTTACCTTGAAGAGAAATCCTTACCCTATCCAGATCCTTGCGCATATAGCAGAGCATGGCGAGGGTGCAGGAGGCGTTGGCAAGGGCAGCAGGGTCCTGTTTCTGAGCCTGCTCTCGGATATCAAAGATAGCGTTCAACATCTGGACAGCCTCAGCTTCCTTAGCGTTATCTGTGAACAGAACCACAAGCCGTTTAAAACAGGGAATCAGAAGAGTACTGAAGACTTACTACATCATGTGCAGGGTGTCTCTTACTGTATCAGAGATGTCATCTAGTGCAGTTTGGGTAAGGGTTTGTGTGAAATGACATCTCTTATACAATAAGATACACCCTACACATGACTATTAACGTATTGTAAATAACATACATTAAATCTTACTCAGTAATAACTTTTAAATGATTTGTTTAGATTGAGGCAATTTCACTTCTTGCTTTTCTATTTCTGCAAGTTCGGTAATATTTTCTTAAAGGTGCTAGGTATGTGTGCTTTTTTTGTTTTGTTTTAATTTTTCAACATTGGAATTAGGCGTGGTGTTCTGTAGATGTGATGACTTCTATACATAAGACAAATACTGTACTGTGATTGGTAGATTTCTGATTCATGATTTATAATGACACAGAGAACCATTGCATAGTTACCTAACTGAACTGTAATACATCCATAAACACAAAGTTAAATCTATCAACAGCATTTAAAAGCACATCACTAAGACATTCACCGTATGTTCATGTAAAAATTGTCTGACACATACACATACAGACGGATTGACGGGGTCCTCCATACCCCATATCCCCGTGTTATAATATTCTCAAAAACTTGAGCTAAAGAATAACCTTCCCAAGCATCATCACAATGGTATAAGCTGTTATATATGTAACAGATATGTGTAAAAGTGTGCCATTCATATGTACGGGTGCGAGTGATAAAAAGTAAACGTTTCAGTCTGGTTGAAAAATAATGCTGTTCTGCTAAGGGCCCAGAGGAATGCAGATGAGCCCCGTGTTGGAATCCCTTAGAGGAGGAGGGTCCTTAAAGCTGTGCCTGTGAGACCAGAGCGCAGTGCATCAAAGCTGTGCCTGTGAGACTAGAGTGCAGTGCATCAAAGCTGTGCCTGTGAGACCAGAGCGCAGTGCATTAAAACTGTGCCTGAGAGACAGGAGTGCAGTGTCCGTGACAGCAGCTGACATAATCCGCAATACTGAGGGGATACTGAAGTCATTACAATCTACCACAGTGTGCTTTTAATCTGCATTTTAACATCAATCTATTTCTCATTTTGGAATAAGTGCTGGATTTAAATGGCAAACGGAAAAATGTTGAGAGGAAACTCAAATGTGCCAATAGCCAAAAAACTGCGGAGAACTCCAGGTTGGAGCAGAGTGGGAGGAGCCTGGCACTCAACCACAAGACATACAGTAGCTCAAAAAATAAAACACAGTGATAACATTACTTTTTAACCAGAAGCTTTGTCAGTGCCTGCTCTGTGCTCAAAAAAGACAACTCCAGCCTCTGGGGTTCACCATTTAAGCCTGCAAAATCCATCACTCTAAAAGAAGCTGTTGTCAGCAGCACTGGGAGCAGCTGCATCTTGTAATGTATGATGAAAGCTGCGCTGTACAAACCCAGAGCTTCATCAGGGGAGGCGGGGCTGGCTGAAGGTAGGCTGGGACTCTGAGAGGGACTCTGCACCAACCGACTCAGGCGAGTGCTCCAGATATCTGTTACCTGAAGGCGGAGCAAGCGGGCTGTTAGATACAGTCACATCAATTAATTGGACAATCAAGACCCACAGGGCTCAAAATAATTGGTCAAAATCGGGTGCAGTGGCAATAAGACACTAAAAAGATACTAAAATAAAACAATACATGACATATAATTAATCTCTTCGCTATTTAATTTGGGCAAAACATTTTATGAAATTACATGGGACCAGTTTGCAACGCACTGTCCTTGAAGCATCAAGAACAAATGAGTCAGACACCCGAGGCCAAGGTCAAAGCCGAGTCCAGAGGGCTGGCTTGAGGACTCCAGGGCTACATACTGAGCCAACATGTATCCCTGTCTGTCAGTCTCATTGAGAGCTCTGAACCTTGCATGAACCGAGTGCCAAGCCTTGATGCAGACCTCAAGCTATAATAAACGGCTGCTAGACAAGAAGCCTTCACCCTGCAGAAAAGCACAGGAAACTTTAACAGCTGGTGGCATTTCCATTTCCGTCACTGACCTTTGTGTACAGGGAGTCCGCAACGTTCATTTTGCTCTGCCGGAAGAAGACATTGGCCATGTGAAAGTAGCCCCCAGATGTGACGATGCTGTCGGTTCCAAACTCTTCACTAGCATAGTAAATCTGCATGTGGAAAACAAGCAGTAAAGTGGAGTGGGGCGTTAACACTAAAAACACTCGCCCGGGGAGCTACCAGGCATTCAGTCAAACCTGAAAGAACTTTGGTTGTAGAATTAGACAAGATTTCTATTACTCAAACTCCAATTGCTTTCAAGAAACGTCACTGTTATGTCCAAGTTTGCTCTCATTGGTTGCCTGGCTTGCAGTGACATGTTCAGCATGTTGTTGACACATCTGGTTCCATTTTAATATATCAAACGCACAGCTGTTCAAATAAGTTGGATCCAACTCTGATCCAAATTGCTGGGCCTTGAAAATAGCGCAATAAATTGAATCCAACTAGGGATGCAACTGTTATGATATTCCCCAAACCAAAACCGAATTTTTTGTACAGTGAAAAAGCGTTTAAAATGCTGCCCGATAGCCGAGTGCATCATGCCTCGTCGCGTATGTGTGTCCCGGCCTTAAAACAGCTGAGTTTATTGAAAAAAAAAAAAAATCATAAAGAAAACAATCATAACTGACTTGCATCCCTAAATCCATTTATAAACACACCATATAAAAAAGTACAACATATGGAAAATAAAGTATGATATAAAACCTAAATCAAACAGCTGAATTCAGAGAATTACTTTCTTTGCATTGTGGATTAATCTGGGACAGTTGCCAGGCCATTTCTTTGATGCTAGATCTCTCAACCCCTACTGAGTGAAGTACAGTATGCAATATGGATATGAAACCAGAAAATAGTTTCAGAAACTTACAGGTTCAGGAGTAGAACCGAAACTGATCATTTTAAAAAGCTGTACTTTTTGTAAAGTTTCCCTTATAAAAGTTGCCCATAGTAAAAGTATAGCAGTGTAATAAAGCACTGTAAAGCACAGAGAGATATGGTAAAGCATATTTAAAAAACATGGCAAACCAGGGTAAACTATGGTAAATCCATTGTATAGCCATGGGAAAGGAATGGGTAAAACTACAAAAATACTGTGCAAAAATATCTTGGGAAAACTTTTAAGTTAGTTTCTTTTGCCCATGTAGAGAAGTGTGCCATGTGTCGCTCTGCCTCCACTCACATCATTTCCCAGGTGCTGCAGGGCATTATCGAACTCCCCCTTGGCGGCGTACAGCAGGCCCAGCTTTCCAATGCAGCTTGTGGAGAATGGAGCTGCTGCACTCCGATCTCTTTAGCACAGTCCACTGAGCCTGAGACAAGTACTCCTCTGCCTGCTGGAGGTGACCTGTACCTGATGAAGCAGGGGAACAAAGGGCAAGGATCTAAAGCACTGGGGATAGCCACTCTACACTACTGTGCACAGTACAGCAGAGGACATACTATACAATATTGCATTACAATAACTTTTCACTTTTAAAGCATTTTGTGTCTAAGCACCTCAAAGAACTATACATTTAGATCACAAAAATACTGTTTTAAAACACTGCTGTGGAGAAATGACCCAGGTAGTACAAGTGCAAAGAGCTCATCTGTGAAAGAGGCATACAAACTAAGAGCTTCCTTTAACCTAAAGTAGTATCAGATATCATGTTTTAAAACACATGGGTGCTTTAACATGTGTTTCTTTCAAAACTGCACATTTGAGACCTACTTAGCTAATGGAAGTATAAAACAGGTAAGATTAATGATTTTGTTAGCTACAATGACTTTAATATTACAATACATACTGTAGGCCTAAACCGTTGCAAATGCCAAACTATAAAAATAAGTCTTTCCAAGTTTATTTTGAAGGATTGAACAGCATCCCTAATTTTTTGGGGGATTGAGCTTTTGAGTTTAAGAGCTATAGCCTGAAAAGCATGTGCTCCCTGGGTAAGGCAGCTCTGAGATGGAGGCACAGGATATGTTAGTTACCTTCAGTACAGGGTCTTACATGGTCTTGCTGTTTCTGTACCTCAATTGAATAAAGCCTGACTGGCAGGCTGGGAGGTGCAGTGCTCAGCGATGTTGGCCTCTGTGAGCAGCAGGTAGGACAGTACGAGCGGGAGGGTGCTGAGGCCGTGCACCACTATGGAGTAGTGCAGACACTGCATGGCTGCTGGCACCGCCTCCTCGTGACGCCCCCTGCACAGCTTCTTCCGGGCTGCAGCCTGAGTCAGCTCGATCAGGTGCTTCTGTGAGAACAAAACAACATCCATTCCCTTCAAGGCACAGGCTGCTTCCATACACAAGACTGCACAGAACTATCTATACCTTAGATTGCTGTCAGCCTGGCAGGTCAGCTGTAAGGGGATTGTAACATTGTAGTGATTTTTATGAAATCCTACCTGCTATAGAGAAAGTTAATGCAAGCTGCAGCACAGGGAGAAGGTTACAAAGCCGGTGAAGGATAAAATATGTAGCAGGCTGGAGGAATCATGGTGTATGTGCAATGGTGTATGACTAAAAATGTCTAGTTGAGAAATTAAGAATTATGCCAGCATTGTTCTGGTGATACCACACAAAATATTTTTGTTGTAATTCTGAACCGTATTATAAGTGAATGCGTTGTGTGCAGGGTGTCTCTTAGTCATTGCACAGGGGAGAGCTTCTTATACAATAAGTGAATGCGTTGTGTGCAGGGTGTCTCTTATTCATTGCACAGGGGAGAGCTTCTTATACAATAAGAGACACCTGACACATGACACATTAATCTATTAAAATTCATGCAAATGAAGATTGTACTCAGGAACAGCTTTAAATTGAAACATATTTTTATTTTTGTAAGACATACCTTTTATCCCCCAGCCTCTCCCGGTTGTGAAATAGTTTAATCCAGAATCAACTACCACAGAATGTGTGCAGGCCTACAGGTGCTGTGTAGTGGTGAGAATATTTATTAAAAACTTGCGCCAGTAGCATTAAAGGATTAAATGTCTTATCTGGTACAGATTGAGGCGATTTCACAATAAGAGACACCTGACACATGACACATTAATCTATTAAAATTCATGCAAATGAAGACTGTACTCAGGAACAGCTTTAAATTTAAACATATTTTTATTTTTGTAAGACATAACTTTTATCCCCCAGCCTCTCCCAGTTGTGAAATAGTTTAATCCAGAATCAACTACCACAGAATAATGTGTGCAGGCCTACAGGTGCTGTGTAGTGGTGAGAATATTTATTAAAAACTTGCGCCAGTAGCATTAAAGGATTAAATGTCTTATCTGGTACAGATTGAGGCGATTTCATTTCTTGCTTTTTTTTATTATTATTTCTGCGGTTTCGGTAACGTTTTCTTAAAGGTACTAGGTATGTGTGTTTTGTTTTGATTTTTTTAACATTTAAATTAGGTGTGGTGTTCTGTGCACAGGATGACATCTGTACACAGGGTAAGATGTATAGTACTGGAATTTTTGCAAACACTACTGTGATTGGTTGATTTGTGATATGTGATTTAGAATCTTGGATGTAAGATTCCTGCCTCTGCTTTGGTCTAGTCTCACACAATCCTAAGGACAGAACTCTCCAGTTGTCTTATTGTTGACTGAAATGATAGCGCATGCTTCTTTAGAAAAGCCTGTGCCCGGGAAACATGCTCTTCCATTCTCACCTGCTTTAACCCTGACCCTGGAAAAGAGAAGCTATGATACAGTACCTGTCTCTGCAGGAGCTGTGCCTGCTGGTGCTCCCTCTCCTTGCACAGGCTCTTGAAGGGCAGAGCGGTTCTCACCGGGAGCAGCAGCTGGCAGATCTGCTCATGGATGACCACCCTGTCCGTGCGCTGATGGTCCGAGTCACTGCCCAAGAGACAACAAACAGCAGCTGAAGAAACTCAGCTCTCAACTCTTATTGATTCTTTTATTATTGCATTGTTTTATTGATTGTGATACATGTGATATGTAGCACAGACTTTTGTGTAAATAAGTTGCCTTTCCCATGATTGCTAAATCTGTTCTTGAGATCCCTGACGTGGCTTTTGTAATGTGTAAAGGCTGGGTTAGAGTTGGGGTTAGGGTTAAGGTTAGAATTAAGGTTAAGGTTAGGATTAGTGCTAGGGCTAGGGTTGGGGTTAAGGTTAGGGTTAAGGTTAGGGTTATGGTTATGGTTGGGTTAGGGTGCAAATCTGATAGAGGGTGGATTGCAGATGCTTGGTTGACATACGCTTCCATACACAAGAATGCACAGATTACTGATATGATGACTCAATGGACCATTCTGGAAAAGACACTCTTGATATTTCCCCTCCCAACTTCTCAAAGGGAATTAGAAGTGGTAATGCACAATGACAGCAACCTCAGATTGCTCTCAGCCTGGCAGGTCTGACATGAATCACTCATATGACTATCAGCCTAATTATGTAAAAGTGTGTGTGAATGTGCGATATCTATATTTTTGTCCAAACCCTGTGTGCATGTATGTAACCTGTGCATGTATGTAACCGATTATCCAGTATAATTCATCCCTGCAGTGTGAGGCTTCCATTCCCCGCCAGCAGGGTCAGTCTGCATCTCTAGCACACTTGAGCAGGAAAATTCTGGTACTGCAATTAATATAATGTTACTGTTATTCATGAAAGAACAGCACATAAAAAATGCAATAAGCATTAAAATCTCAAGATGTATCTGTGTTGTGCTCAAAAATATTCAGTAGTTTAGAGATGAAGATTAAAGCCTAATTGCATTCCAGGGTTGCGTCCTGCCAGTTCTTTTTTTAAACAGCTCTCTGGGTGATAACCATGTGGCTCTGCTTCTGAACATCACAGGTTGCTACTTTGTGACCAGCCCCCAATCACACTCAGCTGGCAGTCTAGTGTTATGATTGAAAAATAAGATTTTCTGTAATTTGTACAACAGTGCCCCCTAGTGTCATGTTGGAGAATAGCAAACTGCAAAACGTGTAATCCAGTGTAAAATAACACTGTATGTCCTACAGACATGTACAGTAACAACAATAAAGAGTAAAAATCATCAAATAATTTGGTACAGAAACAGGCACACTGCAGGAACAACAGGCTGACTTGTTCATGTTTGAATATTCTTACAAAATGTGAACAAATACTCGAATATTCGTTCATTTTGAATAAGCTGGAAAACAAAAGTGTAATTCATACCATGTTATATTTAAAAAATATATCTCAGGAGTAAAAAAATTGTATCAAATGACCTTTTAAAGAAAGGAGAGAGACTTCTGCACAGTCGAATGTGTCTTATTTTTTCAGACATATCCGTGCAAGGCTTCCTTTGCATTATATATATATATATATATATATATATATATATATATATATATATATATATATATATATATATATATATATATTTTGATACAGTAATTTACATGCTCCATGAACAAATACAAACTGGTCCTTTTTGCTACAGAATCCTTTTTGCTTGAATATTTGACAGAGCAATGGGTCATAAAACCTTGGTGAACTACTGTAGGGTTACTGCTTTGCTATGGACCCAATTTTGTAAAGAAAAAGAAAACAACAACAAAAAATAACAACCTCAGCACACTTCACTGTGAATTCCAGCTAATGACAGCACATTGTGCAACTAACATAAACCCAAGTTCCACTTGAATAAAACAGCCTGCTACCTGTCACCAGGGATGTACTCATGTGAGACTCAAGCCTCTTGCAGTTTCTCTTCTCTTCTTCTCTTCTGCCGCACATGCTGCTGGTTTGTGAAGAGTCCCTGGCAGATCTCGGTGTAGACGTGTCATGAGTTCAAACATGCAATTGACATATAATAGCCAAGCAAAGACATATATAAGGTAAAGGCATCAAAAGTGTTATAATTCCAAAACAGAGAAGAATCTCAGATTACTAAAAAGGGACGTAGGAGAAAACTGATTACATGTATCACACAATTTAACATGAGATTGTTTTTGTTAGCTTACCGGTAGAAGGTGACTGTGCATTTAGTACACTGGATCAAAGCAGGTTTCTGACACAGGTTCACTCCTTTGGGGTTGGACAGCGGATTCACGTTTGCCATTTCACTGTGAGCCCTGAATGTCGAGCAAGTTGACGAAGTTTTTTTTTTACTTGAGTAGTTTTACTTCTATTCAATGTTTTTTTTTTTTTTTTTTTTAATTAAGAACATGTAAATTAGGGAATCTCTTTTCCCGCGTTTCTCCTTGCTGTCGAAGTTGCGGGGCGATTCATTTTTCAAATCTGTCGATTGTCAAGGGAACAAACTTTGAACTCATATTTGCAGTGGTCATTTATTTTCAAATGAAATTATACAAAAAATAACTAATCTTCGGTTCATTATTTTACCTATTCTTTCGAAATTTGAAATTCCTAATTTTCAAATACCGTAGTCATTTGTCCGTGTAGGTTGGTATGATAATAACAGTGACGTAGGGAGAAGATAGCAAAGATAGCGTAGAAACAAATATATCGCATTTAATCTAATGACTTGTTTTGTCAGATTTCCAGAGTGAAAAACTTGTATTTTTTTTTCTTCAAATCATTGGAGCTGTAGTAACTCAATCAAGAACTCAATCAATAGGTATATAATAGCACAATTGTATTAAACATATAAACATAACTATTAAAAAAAGTAATCCATAACTTTTTCTTTTTGTATAATTACTGTGCTGTCAACTTTCTGAGGGCACTGCTACAGTTTTGCTTGAATACAAAAAAAAAAAAAAAAACAGGACGATTTAACAATTTTACTTAAACAATCACAGTTTTTCCCGGGCAGTGTGGCAACCCTGATAATGAAAGTTTACAAATTATACTACTAATATCAGAACAGATATTATGTGGAACTAATTTTTAGTGGCAGCGTTAATCTGTACAGCGCCTTTAAGCGCTCTGAATCGACCGGTAGCTGTTTACGTGCCGTACCGGTCACCATGGCTCCGCTTCCGGATCTGTGAGAGCAGTGTTGCAGTGCGGTGCATGTAAGTAGGTAGAATTCAACTGTCTTGTGATTGAATTTTTGTATTTTTTATTTGAAGTTCAATCTATAGAAGTCGAGTATTTAAATAATACCAAGTGTATTGTTGTCTGCTTCGAGTTTTGAGTAAACAAAAGAGTAGGCAGGTTGACAGGGACGACCTCTGCGACCAGCGCTGCTTCACAATATAACCCAACTGCGCCATTCTCATACCGTGAGCTGCCACACACTGCCTGCTTGCAGTTTGGACGCGGTTCAGCACCCTGCCTTTCATGTCTCCAATTGTTTTTCACGCTCAGTTTAAGGACAGCTAGGCAGCTACTCGTTATTAAGAAGGGTCGAGGCTCCTTCCCAGAGAAGAAAAGAGCAGGGCGAGAGACGAGGGCGTGACCGAGGGACTCCTAAAAATCTTTTTAAACCCCTCGGCTTGTCGTTGAAAAATTAAACAGAACAGTGGGAACTAATGGATTAAGAAGGTTATGTTATGTATTGCCCATGTTGAAAATATTAACTTCCTGTAGCTGTAGGAGCATCAAACAGTGATATCGGGGCACAGGTTCCAATGCCAAAGCAAGCTGGGTTTCTGTGTCATGTGAGCAGCAAGGTCTGTTTCAGATTTAAAAAAGGGTTGATTTTTAAAGCTTGATAAGTTATGTTGAGTAAACATCTATTTCACCACTTGTATTTAAACAGTACAATCGCCGTGCAAAACAGAACATTATTTTAAGTTGAAAAGCAGAAGAAAAACAGATGTGTACTTTTGAAAAAGAAAACATGGGTAAAATGACTTTACCAGTATGTGTGATTTGATTCTGTTTTATTTTGTTGTTTCAAAACCTTCCTATGAATAAACAGGAATTCAAATCTAAAGACTGAATAGCATTGCCTGAGAGCAGGGGAAAGGACATTGCTTTTATTTCAATCAGTAATGGATCCCATGGCATCAAAAGTTGCACATTTAACTGAGATGGATGACAGATCCATTGAAATGTAGTTGGGTGTAATGTAGAAGAGGGTGCCACGATCAGGTTCTCGCACAGAATACTGATGTTTGTCTTCAAGCAAACTGCAAGTTTCTGACAGAAATAAAGTTGAGTTTAATTATATTTAAATGCTTTTCCCTGCCAATTGCTGTTCATATACTACACAGAGAAGGACATTTGCATCTCAGTTTGGATTAAGAAGCAATATGGATAATTTCAGGAGAAATCAGGTATTTTTAAGGTTGCATACATGTAGGCTAGTTCTTGCTAATATATCTCTGTGAAATCGCTTTATGGTAATACAGTCCCCTGAGAAGACATACTTATAGAAGTTTATAAAGGGAGGAACCTGTCCGTAGGTATGTAAAGCATATTCCGGGACATAAATAAGACTCCAATTGCATAGGAGTTTGATCCATTCCTGGTTTTACTATAAGTTTAATAAGACACACCTGAGCTTGTTACCTATACACTGTGGCTATTGAAATGTGGAATGGGTGAAACTGCTATGCAATGGGAGTCTTATTTCCATCTCTGTACATTTTACATGAACATACTGTGGGTGGGTGTAGGTCACTAACATTCTATTTGTTATAATTGTTATGTTGGTACAGTCTACTAAGCCATGGCGAGCTCTGGATCTGCATGTTCACCCACAGCGGACTGCAGGATGGAAGCAGAGTTTGCTGTCCCGGCACAAGTGGAGGCGGCGGGCAAGCAGATGGCAGAGTTTGCCCGGCATCACTGCTCAGAAGGCCGGAGGGTGGTCCTGGTCACCTCAGGAGGCACCAAAGTCCCCCTGGAGTCCAGGACTGTTCGTTTTTTGGATAATTTCAGTAGCGGGCGGCGGGGTGCCTCGTCAGCTGAGTATTTCTTGGACTCTGGCTATGCTGTGATCTTCCTGCACCGCCACCACTCCCTCTACCCGTACTCCCGGAAGTATGCTGGCGTGAACCTGCTTGACACTCTGAGGGCCTCCCTGGAGCAGGGGCCTGGGTGCATCTCGCACAGGGTGGAGGTGGACCAGGGCAAGCTGCCTCACATCGTCTCTGTCCTGCAGCGCTATCAGGCTGTGAAGGAAGCACGGCTCCTGCTGGCAGTGGAGTTCAATACGCTCTCGGAGTACCTACATCTGCTCAAGGCAGCTGCACAGGCTCTCAGTCCAATAGGTATGGTATACAAGTGATCAGATTATTATTGCTATTTGTGTAAGGGCTAGACACTGAAACAACTCTTTTTCATTGCCAACATGAGTAAGCTGGTCAGAGGCTCCAGTCGTGCAAACATGTGCAAATAGATGTTTGATATTTTATTCACAGAGCTTGTATCTCCAGAACTGGAGATAGTGAACATTACCTAAAAGTCCTGGACAGTTTTGAATCTCCTCGAATGTCACCACAGAATAGCACTCATTAAACTCTATTCTAGAGTGCAGTCATAGATGGATCTGGATACTAACATGCCTAACTTGACTCTCACGGTGCTCAACGCATGAGTCTATGTCTTGATTTACTGCACTAGATTTTAACATCAGGATTAATAGGGCACCTCTCTGAAAACCCTGCTATCTGTGTGCTTACCTGCAGGGTCCAATGCCATGTTTTACCTGGCTGCTGCTGTTTCCGATTTCTACATTCCCGCTTCGGAAATGCCTGAACACAAGATCCAATCCTCCGATGGGCCTCTGCAGGCAGGACAACCCCATTCATTATTAGGAAGTGTGGTATAGAGAGAAATCTCTTCCAGTGTCTGATTCTGTCATGACTGGGACCAGACCTGGGCTCAATTTCAATTGTAATCGTATTCCTTGTAATTAATTGCAATTACAATGTAATTGTAGTTGAACCTTTGCACACCATATAGTTGATCAATTACACATCTTTCCAAGCTTAAGTCATTCACAGTTCCATGTTGTGTTTTACATTGAGCAAATGTTCTTCTCGTATTTTCAAACACTTTTTGTGACCCCATTTGTTTGAGAAAATGTTATAGAGTATGTTCCTGTATTTGTACCTGCGATTACAGCTTGGTGGAATAAACAGAGTAAACATGTTAATGTGTGTAGCTATTTATGTTACTTTTCAGTGTAAATTATAAGTGTAATTGCTACAGCATAATTGTAACTGTTAAATTGGGCGGCCACACACCGTTGACTGTGCACTACACATTGAAATGATCCAGGTTAATTTCTCTTTGATTAAACACATTTCGGTTGTATCAATATCAGTTAAGCCAAAGTTGAATGAGTTAAGATGACGAGATACCCTGTATATTGTGAGAACCCCCTTATGCAGTTATGCTAGTTATGTCACCATGAAGTACCGGTATTAATGCTTTGTTCTGCCTGCAGATCACTATGAAGATGGTTCCAAAGATGCTGTCCCCCTTGGTGAAGGACTGGGCACCCAAGGCGTTTGTGATCTCCTTTAAGCTGGAGACTGATCCGTCCATCCTGGTGGGGCGCGCCCGCAGAGCGCTGGACATGTACCGGCACCAGGCTGTGGTAGCCAATGTGCTGGACACGCGGCGGGGCTACGTGGTGATCGTGACCCGGGACACCCAGACTGAGCTGCTGCTGTCTGACGAGGAGGAGCAGAGGGAGGTGGAGATCGAGGAGAAGATAGTCAGCAACCTGTCCACAGCTCACACCAGCTTCATAGAGGAGCAGGGCTAAAGATACTGGCCTAAAAGCGTTTCAACAAAGGGTCTTTACAAGACGTCAACATGTCTTTAGAACTTCGTGAAGGCTCTTGTTGGAACAATTGAGTGAGTTTTAGTGTTCAAATTAGATTCGCTCCTTCAGGATGTGTTACACCAGAGCTGTCCAGTGCTGTCCAGGTTTAAACATACGGTAAAATGTAAATGTGTCAGACACGCATGAAGGTGTAGTTTGCTAAATCTTATAAGCTTACTGAAGAGTTTCAAAGAAATTGAAAAAAACAAAACAGAGCAAGCCCTATTGGCAAACTTTCATTAATAGCCCTTAAATTGCACACTTAACCTGTAGATAACTGCTGTTATTGGGAAATGGCCCCCATTCATCCTGAGGAAACTAAACCATTTGATCATGTGAACAGTAATTTTCATATCACTGTAGAGAGAGGATAGATACTGTTAGGTTATCTATAGATTGTTTTCTCATTAAAATAAAAAATCTAAATTTATAAAACTTCCAGCGTCAGGCACTTTCTTCTTTCCATCACTGATCACACACAGCCTCAATCAATGAGCCTTCTTACCATCACTGATCACACACAGCCTCAATCAATGAGCCTTCTTTACCATCACTGATCACACACAGCCTCAATCAATGAGCCTTCTTACCATCACTGATCACACACAGCCTCAATCAATGAGCCTTCTTACCATCACTGATCACACACAGCCTCAATCAATGAGCCTTCTTACCATCACTGATCACACACCGTCTCAATCAATGAGTCTTCTTACCATCACTGATCACACACAGCCTCAATCAATGAGGCTTCTTACCATCACTGATCACACACAGTCTCAATCAATGAGCCTTCTTACCATCACTGATCACACACAGCCTCAATCAATGAGGCTTCTTACCATCACTGATCACACACAGACCAAATCAATGAGCCTTCATACCATCACTGATCACACACAGACCAAATCAATGAGGCTTCTTACCATCACTGATCACACACAGCCTCAATCAATGAGGCTTCTTACCATCACTGATCACACACACAGACCAAATCAAAGACCCTTCTTACCATCACTGATCACACACAGCCTCAATCAATGAGCCTTCTTACCATCACTGATCATACACAGCCTCAATCAATGAGCCTTCTTACCATCACTGATCACACACAGCCTCAATGTTGTAGTTTGAGGGCAAGGAACCAAAATAGGTCTCAACTGAAAGCATTTAACTACAAGTAACCAAAACACTTTTGTTAAGTAAACTATTCACACTACTTACAAATGCACAATGATACTACTATTTCTAAATAGGAATAGGATATAAATAGAAGCCCATATATACTGATGCACAATAAAAATGCAACAGTTTTACATCAATAGTTCACTGGGCACATACATAATATTATTTATATTTTAAATAGCGAGCATATAGGTTTGTTGATTGTTTCAGTAGTATTGTTCCTTTGGGATAACAAAATACTGAGCTCAAGTCATGTGATTTCATAAAAACACCAGGTGCTCAATGTTTGGTATTTGAGTTAAAATTGCCAAAATGAGTGGATTCAGGAATCTGTATAAATAGCCATTCGAAAAGACATGATTTCAATTAACGCAAGAACAACGAAAGATACGACCATGCCCTCTTAAATAATGAAGATTGCCTTGTTGTTATCGGCACGATTGAAGGCGGCCTGTCTGTGAGAGAAGTGGCCTAGAGAATGAGATGTTCTGCTTCAACAATCAGCAGACTAATCCAGAGAAAGCAAGAAACCATCTCCGTGAGGGACAGGCCACGTCCTGGAAGGCAGAGGGTCTCCACACCGGCCCAGGACGGTCACATACGACTGATCCATCTGCGTAATCGTTTTCAGACTGCAGTGGCTACAGCACGAGAAGTTCCAGGAAGAAATAACCCGGGCATCAGCAGAATGACTGGAGCTCGCCGTCTGCATGACAACGATTTGCATGTTCGGAGGCCGTTCAGGGGTAACATGTGGACAGCAGTTTTTCCGTTCCTGCAAACCAATCCAGAAGTGACAATTTTCCAGCAGCACAATGCAAGACTACACAGTGCTAGGATTACAATTGCACGACTTCAGGAAAACAATGTCAAGGTCTTGCTGTGGGCAGCTCCAAAAGCACATCTGTGGACCAAATTGCTAGTACCATCCACAGGAGATAACCGTGACCAGCCAACCTTCGCCAGCTGGCTGTAGCTGCACAGGAAGAGTGATGGAACATCCCACAGCAATCTATCCAGAGGCTGATCAGAACTTTACATCAACTCTGCCAGGATTGTGTTAATGCTCAGGGAGGTCATACTCCACCCTAACTTCGTAATGTTTTAATTTTGACATTGTGTCACGTTTCATACTGAAAACTTATATTTTTGTTCACATTTTCTGTGATTTTATTTGATATCTAGGTTTAAAATATTTGATTAAATCCATTGGACCGGAGCGTTGCATTTATTTTGTGCATCAGTATATAATGTACGGACCTCTTATTTCCCACTGGGGACAACCTCCACACGTTCATTGGATATATTTGTATTTTAGATAAATTATGGTTCCCCTCAGGTTATATGTTCTAGGTTTCCAGACTACAGGAGGAAGCGTGTTTCCAGAAACGCAGTGCAGATGCTCTGATGATGCCTATGGAAGATGATGCTGCAGATACCGGAATATATGATTCTAGTTTGTAAGTGTATTGTATGTTAATAAGTGTGGCTACCTCTAGTCAAGCTGAGTATTTCTCACTCATGCTTTGCTGTGTCAGAACCTATTCTGGTTGAAACGTTTCAAATGCTTTGTCATTGACATTCTGAATGCGAGATCTACTCTCAAAGAAGTTATAAGTGTAGTTACTCCTAGCAGGTTCCACTGGGGATGTGACTTTGTCAGATGGTATTTAAACTGCTACTTACAGCACACTGAATGATTTTACTGGAGGTGCTACATCACCCCACCCATGCACAAGAAAAAACAAAAACCTACTTAAATGTAATTTTTATTTAACAGTATGGTGCTGAAAAACAGACAATAAAATAATACCCACATCACGTTGATAACATCATTATTTAAGCTTAACACCCTTCTTAACTCCAGCGCGGATGCCAGATAATTCTCCCCCGTATCTTTGTTCCTCCCGGCGCACTTCCCGAACCTGAAATGAAAGAAATACTGTTTCAAACAGGCTCCAGTCATAGCTCTAATTGTGTGTGTGTGTTCAGTAACCCTGCTAAAATGCAATAAAGGAAAATCTTCTTTAGTTAAAGTGTTGCAGAGCACCCTGCAAAGTTTACAAGAAACACACTGCGTTACCTTTGCCTTGTCCTGTGTTGTCCGTATCGCAGTGTTATATTTTAAAACACATTTTTAATTAGACTATGGGTCATAAATCAGCTGGGCAACTTTCTCAACATTTACGCAGGAGCACTCGCCAGGAGCGAAGAAAAAAGTCTTCCAAGGATCGCAGTGTACCGGATCATGCTCACACGCCACTCATTTCAAGCAGAGCACCAGCATTGTTGCAGGAGGGAGAATGGACTGACTGTATACAGTGCGATGTTTAGAAGCAAAATCTTCCTGCTAGCAAATGCTCCCACGTAAAAGTTGGAATAAAGCAAGTCCTTTGTTTATTGAAATATGAAACTTAACAAAATAAATAAATAAATAAATAGGGAATATGCTGCAAAAGAAATTGCTGTGGAAAACAGCAAACACATCAAAGGACAGGAAGGGGTTTCTTGGAAGCCCTGCAGCAGGTTCTGGGACTTTAACACCACACTGCAGGTTCATTTATTTTAATGTAATCTACAGCATGTACTGTATCTGCTGTGTATCACTAACAAGATTTCTCTTCCAAGAATATAAACCCTTTCATAGAGGTGGCAATACCATGGAAAACATTGACAGCGTGTAGGAGAACATCCAACATGTTTACTGCATACATACAGGCACCTCCGCTACCACTGGGTGACAACATAAATCCTAAATGAGGTTTAATAAGCAGGCAGAGAGCCCTGAACACATTAATTAGCAGTTACAGGCACTCCACAGTGTGGCTCAGTTGCGGATGGTAAAGGTTCAATAGACAGAGCTGTGTCAATGAAGGGAGAACGCCGAGGCTGCTGGTTAGACACATACCTGGCCCTTTCTGCGAATCTTGGCACGTCTGAATTTCTCACGGTGCTTGACTCTGGGGTTCCGGTCAATCTTCTTCCTCTTAGGAGTGAGACCTTTGTTTTTGGCGATCTGCAGAACATTAAAAGCAAAAACAAAATTCATATGGGAAGATCCGAGTAGGACACAGATGGGTCTGGCTTTTACCAAGCTCAGCCTTACAAACCCCCAGTCTATGAAGCCAGGAACCAGACCTATGGGTCTGTGACACTCCCAGCCCCAGCTCACCTGGTAAGTGATGGCTCTCTTTGCATCAGGATCCAGCTCCTCTTCAGCTTCCACTCCCAATCTGAAACACAGAGAGATCCATCACATTCACCACTGGATGATGAATAATTGTGTTTTATAATTGGTATGGACACATACTGTCCTTCATCATTTAATGTTTGTCTTAAAATAGTTCCAATCATATTAAACATCATAAAAGTAGCCCCTCAGGACAATGTATTGTGATGCATATTGTATTGGACCTGCACTTGGCTAGACGCGTGGTATCTTGAAATTATTTTATCGATACACCCCTAATTTTGAGGACTATGAGTGTTGGAATATGAGTGTTTGTGTTGACAGCCTGCTTACCCCTCCTCCTCCTGTCCCTTCTTCCTCTTCTTCAGTTTCACCCTCTCCTCTGCCTCCCTGTAGTAATGCAGAGCCGCCTCCTCGTCCAGATCAGAACCAGCAGCGTCCCCTGCAGGCTGAGATGACACAGTTGCCCGCTTCACTGCCTGAGAGCAAGAACACAACAAACACCAAGCATGAGATAGAGAGAGAATCAATGCACTAACACATGCATGAGATAGAGGAGGGGGTCAATGGACTAACACTATGCATTAGATAGAGAGGGGGTCAATGGACTAACACTATGCATTAGATAGAGGATCAATGGACTAACACTATGCATTAGATAGAGGATCAATGGACTAACTGTCTATTAGATAGAGAGAGGATCAATACAAAAACACTATGCATGAGATAGAGAGGAGGTCAATGGAGTAGCATACACCACCATGCATTACAGGAGGATAAATGAAATAGCTCTGAAGCTCAGATGTGTTTGTACAGGTTTCGAGAGATGCAGTGAGACTCTTAAGTATCATTTAACCCTATGCAAAGCAGCACCAGTTAAAACAGTCTGCACCTTGGGAGGGTTCAAACCATTTTCACATGAGTGCATTTCCAAAGAGAGCAGTGGGCTGTTCTGGAGCACGTCTGACTCGTGCATCATGATTGCATGTAGCTTCCATTTCCCTGAACAGATAAAGAGCACATCTCTTTCCTCACCTTTCGTTCACTCCTCTGTGGATTCTTTCCTTTCTCCTTCACCGCTCTGTTGGTCTGGTCATGCTGTGCTTCGCTAAGCAGCAGGCGGATTTCTGATGATAACTTGGCATCCACACCTCCCAAGTCATTGATTAGCTGCAGGATGAACATTCATAAGAGGAGCTACACAAAGCAAGACTAAACTAATTAACGATCATAAAATCACAACTGATTATTGTTCCAGCTGAGACTGAAGCTGGGCATATAGAATTCACATGCCTAGTTTTAAGAGGGTTGTTTTTTCTGCAGCACTTAAGTTACTCACATTCCTGTAAGTTACCAGCCTCTCGATCACAGGATGGTTGTGCACGGCGATTCTCCTGGCCTTCAGAACTAAATAAAAACTTACATTTGTGCAGTAACTGAAAAGAAAAACAGACATGAAAAACTGTGCCAATCAGAACGCTGAGTTTCCTGTAAGAGACGTGTGTTTAATCAATAACTGTAGGATGCATCAAGTGTACGAGGAGACAACAGTAATCCGAGTGGATACAATCTGAAACACATGTTTCTCTCATATAAAGCATAATTTGGAACATTCTCGCTTCACTGTTCCACCACTTACTTCAGATAGAGCTGGTGTTTGGTCTGCAGATAGTCAGCCCCCTGTAAATAATACATGAACAAAAATTAATATCTGAACACAAACAGTTCACCCTCTTACTCTTGTCAAATTTATATGATTTAATTTCTGTGAGTCTCTACGGCGCAAAATATTGACCAGAGTCTGGGACTCACCTTTCCTGGGGGAATTCTCCCCTCCTTCACCATGTCCAGCAGAGGCTGCAGCTCATCTTTCAGCTCAGTCAGCTACAAGACAAATGCACTCCTCTTTTAAGAAAGAATAGGGAATGGAATATACAGAGGACACAAACACACAAGCTATTGGAGCTACTCCACCAATGAGCACAATAAACCAGAGGATAGGGAACGGAATATACAGAGGACACACACAAAGAGGTATTGGAGCTACTCCACCAATGAGAGCAATAAACCAGAGCACTGCCTGAATGCTCCGGGAGTGTTCTGTTTATATAACAAGTAATAAAGTATGGTACAGCCAAAATTAAACAGCTGAATTCAATCCACACCCACTTCATAAAGAACAGTGTCATTCTGTCCTTCTTGTCCTTCCTAATAAAAGACTTTTAAACTTGTTTCACAGACCTTGATTAGCAAGGATCATGCACTACCACTACCTTAAAAGTTAACACCACGTAGTCTTAACCTACCTAGACAATCCAAGATTAGTGCTAGCTGAGGTCTGTGAAACCAGCTGGAAGGTGTCTTGATTTAAAAAAAAGAACACACTTAATCCAATAAGAACCCATCTGAACCCCGAACTGTGTGTGTGTGTGTGTGTGTCTGACCTTGTCTTTGAAGTCCTGGATGAGCTCCAGCAGCTCTGGGGACTCTTTCTTGAGCAGCTTCATCTTCTCCTTCAGGCTCATCTTCTTCAGGTCCTTGACAATCAGTTCCTCCTTCTCAGGCTTCTTCGCAGCTTCCTGCTCTGTGGAGAACTCCTGTGGACGAGGCCACTGTCATTTATAAACTGCAGAGCTCATAGAGCCACACGCTTCACAAAGGGGCGCTAGTGTCCCTATAACTGAAACGAACGCTAAACTAAATTGGAGTGGGGGAATAGGATGTACTGTAGTAAATCAACAGCAAGGATTGTATGTAATGTATAACATGAAGGTGGTACACCAGCTATAAAACAGGGGTGCCCATAACCTTCTTATGATAGAGCACTGTGCTGCTCTAAGACCCCTCCAACCCCGGGCTCTCGCACAGCTGCCCCCCCAAGTCTGAGACAGCACTGTGCTGCACTAAGACCCCCTCAACCCCGGGCTCTCGCACAGCTGCCCCCCCAAGTCTGAGACAGCACTGTGCTGCTCTAAGCCCCAAACTCTGCTGCACTAAGACCCCTCCAATCCCGGCTCTAGTCTGAGACAGCACTGTGCTGCACTAAGACCCCTCCAACCCCGGGCTCTCGCACAGCTGGAACCCCAGTCTGACAGCGCACTGTGCTGCACTAAGACTCTTCCAACCCCAGGCTCTCGTACAGCTGCGTCCCCCCCAAGTCTGAGAGAGCACTGTGCTGCACTAAGACCCTTCCAACCACGGGCTCTTGCACAGCTGCCCCCCCCCCTCCCCCCCCCCAGTCTGAGAAAGCACTGTGCTGCACTAAGCCCCAAACAGCAGTCGCTATACCTGCAGGAGGTGCAGATCGTAGTCCTCCTCGCTCAGCTGCCCCACCAGTCTGCTCTGGATGCTTTTGGCCTCCTGCTCTTCCTCCTCCTCCTCTGCTTCAGCCTCCTGCTGGGTCTTCTTCTCTGAAACAGAAACACCTCAGTTGAGCTATCGCAGCTTCAGGCCGCCTCTGTGGATCTGCGGCATGCTTTTCAACAACAGATTAAAAAGAGCATCTCGATGCTAACACATATGACTTGCACACAATGGTTTTTAAGCAATGATGCGAGTTGTCAGGGAATAACACGAGTCAGACACTTTGAATGATATGGATCATATATGCAATTAACAGAAAACATTTACATTTCTACTGTTTGTACATTTCTACTGTTTGTTATTTTTTGTTTATACACTACTACAGTGTACAATAAGAGATTGTTTGGTTCTTAAGGGGTTAATAAATCCCAGTTAAAACTAATACTTGTGAAAACAATAAGAGGCACCCCCTTCTATTTGCGCTTTGGAGAGCTTCAGCAGTTGTAACTGACATCTACTGCAATCATTTCGGTGCAGCCAGTCAAAAGAAGAACGCTTTAAAGGAATCCTGGTGTTCTGGGGCAAGAGGCCACGTCACAATAAATAAATAACAATTCTGCCATTCTGTTGTCCATTATCTGAATAAATAGCTTTTGTTTTTGTTGGAGTGATGCCTTTATGAGCTTAGTGAAACAAAAAAGTGTTTTTGCAGAAAATTTAACTTTCTGCAAAAAAGCAAGCAATACTGACCGCTACAGTGTTTCAAAAATGCAATCTCAAGTATGGAATGTGAAGAATTACTTAGCACCATCTGGTGGGCTCATAGTAAACTCCAAACGAAAAAGGTTGCGGTATTCAACCTCTTTTTAAAAACTGTACCCCTTTTGTCTGAAAGGAATCACAGCTGCAATAAAAGGCAGAATAATCCAATCAACATATGTATTTTTTTCCCCATTTATTTAATATATAATTTATGTCACAAGACAGTGTTTCGAAACACGTACCATCACGTTCCCATTTACTTCCCATCTCATCATAATTCTGTGTACCATTTAAAATGTTTACAACAAACACATTAACCTCAAGATGAAACTATAACTCTATCAATGATCAGTGTAATCAAATGCACAGTGTGCCGGGCGATGCAACACAGAGGGGTGAAGTGCTTACTGGAATCCACGTAGTCTGTGTCGTAGAATACCTTCTTCCGGATCCCCCAGGCCTGCTCATTGGGAAGATCTGTGAAGAAAGACAAGGCACAGCACATTAACACTCACTCTAATCCTACTGCAGGAACCACAGGACACACGGCAGGTACACAGGTAGCACAGCCTGCTGCACTTACAGAACAATTTCATACCTACAGATCCAAATGATAATGCATTTGAATTACTCTGGTCCATTACCATTTGTTGCATGGAACTATGTTGCTCCAATCAGCCTGAAACCAGTTATAAAACACTGTGAATGCAGAGTTGTGTGCAATAAAACCCACAGAACACAGCCTACTTCTATATATAGCGCACAGTGCCGGTCCCTGCTCAGCACTCTATATACAGGAGAAGCTTCATCGCTCACCTTCATCCCTTTTCTGTTCCAGGTCGCTGTCCATGTCTTCCTCCTCCTCAGAGTCTGTCAGATCCAGACCCATCACCTCCTCCTGAGAGAGAGAGAGAGAGAGAGAGAGAGAGAGAGAGAGAGAGAGAGAGGGGATTAAACTGCAGTCCCCACAACCCAGCCTGGTGACTCGAGGCCACATTTATAAAACCTGTATCAATGTTCTAAAGTTTGATCTATTTTCGTTTTGGTTTTAGAAACGGTAGTCTTAACGCTTTGGGAGCAGTTGCACCAATCCTGTAATTGGAAGTTGGTGTGTAAAACCTGGCATTATGTTGCACATGTAGGGGGCCTTGCAGCAGGCAGTTATAGGATGTTACAGGTCTGAAGCACAAGAGCACACATGCTGTGGATGCATTCGACTCCACAGGCCAGAATTATAGAAGCACAGCTATGGCCAAAAGTTACCTAGAATTCTAGGATTGAGACATAAATCGATATTTTAATTAACATCATGGAATCAAAGAAACTACAAAATGATATTGCCCTAGTCTACCGGAAGTCATAATAGTAGTACAGTATTTCGTGTTAGATTTTGAAAAGTCACATTTTTCACTGTCAGTTTTTCCGTTAAGTATATGGAAAATTAGAAAGCGGTGTGTAATTCAATATGTTAATGTAACATTATTCACCAAGTTTCATTTGACTATGAAGCAAAATTTGTTAATTCTATAGGGTGATGCAAAACCTTTGGACATAGTTGTACAAGTGACAAGCATGACAGCATTTAAACATGCAAATATTACACCAAATCTGAACATTTGCTTTCATGGGGTAATGTAGCAAAGTCTTTGCACTAATAAAAACTGATAACATGACAGAACTAGTAGCAAGGAACATTGATACATTTCTTTATGATTTGTTAAATATTAAAAGACATCCAACTAGAGGTGTAGCGATTTATTGTTTATCGATGAATCCTGAGACTTTCTTTGGATGATGGATCGCTCAAGTAACTTTGCCTTACCTCATCAGCAATATCTTCTGGGTCGCTGTCAAGTTCAACTCCACTTGCCATGAGCTTCTACATGAACAAAACAAAACATAGGAGAAGTGATTATTGCATGCTCTACAGACGGGTTTACTGGACAAGACAGAAAAACCACAGAGATCTGGCTTGATGGAATACACAGAATTCAGAAGGGTAAAGCTCAAGAGACTTTGGAAGCTGTATCAAACATATTACATCAATATCTTTGGTTATGTGCTTTATTAATTTATACAATTAACACATTTTTTGCAGGTTTCAAAGAGCAAGATAACCACACATTTGGATGGTGATGCCTATTTCAATGACCTGTTTAATTTCGTCCCATATCACTGTTTTGATTTAAAACAATGAAAACACCAAATTATATTTTTTTAAACTGAAGAAACTAAATCTCAAATAAATATATAAATAAACAAACAGATTTCATAGGGCCATAAATACAGTGTAGACCCTTATTCTTGTGAAGACCAGACAGGTGGAGATAATAGGTGTGCAAAAGCAGCACTGTCCAAACAGCTGACAGGTAACTGCTTGGGCACAGAAAGAGGCACAGTAAGTTCTTCTGGCATTATACAGGAATTGCCAGCTTGAAACCCGTCCTTTTTATATTCTACTTGAAATCTGAAGTGCAAACCTTATGCTTCTCTTCGTGGAAATCATCGACTTCATCTTGGAAATACTGAGAAGACTTCTAGAGACAAAAACAAGAAGACACATCACACTACAGTGTACGAGTCACAAAGCAATACAACAACAGTCATTGAGGCCGCTTCGCCTCTAGATAGCTTGTTTGAAGATACACAATGCCATTAGCTCTGTGGACCATTATGCTGATAAATATTAGAATTGTGTATGCTAATCATTGTACACTCCAGGGCTTCAATGGCAAATCCATGTAAGAGACCTTACCTTGTCAGGGACGGGCATGTCCTTGTAAGCCAAGGGGTCATCACTGTCATATTCTTCCTTTGTTCGAGGCTTTTTCCGATTCACAGACCTTGAGTTAAAATAAGAAAGAAAGAACAAGACAAACTGGTAAACACTTAAGCAATTCAGATACAAGCAGAAAAAAATGCGAGAGGAAAGTATTTAGCATCTTGGGTCACAGAACTGGCCCACCCAAAGACACTCTTAGACCATAAAAGACAAGGTCAGCTGTATCATTTATACAGTACACAGATGCAGCTTCAAATGTCACTTATTGCAAAAACTAAAATACTGCCTGCTTTACGTTTTTTGACACGTGTTAAGGTACTATCAGTCGAGATCCATTCTAGTTGTCACCTGCCATAGATATACAGTAACAAACTAAACTAGCCAGTGTAATTACAGAAATAACAGCCAGCGTCAGCTGTCCACTAGATGGTGCTGGCGCTTACTAATATAAGAGAATACACTTTGGCATACAATGTAGCCTACGTTTCATGTGTCTACGGTAAGCAACTAGAACCGAGGAGCTGCTCCTGAACTCAAAGCAAAAAACAATAGAAATGAAATTCTATGGTGAACGTTTCAACTAGTCCAAACGTTTGTCGTTGAATTGTCTTTCAGTATTTCTAAATGCAGCGTTACTGAGTGCTGAACAGTGTTGGATGATCATTGTCAAAGCACCTCAGATATGATTAAACACTTAAAACAGTGTTTCATTAATTGCAATAAAAAACACCCAGCATGCTTGCGAACAAAGAGGCAGTGAATAGAACAGTAAAACACTTATACAGGTCAATGGAATTGGAAGCTTTTAAACAAATCCTGGCATTCTGTACATGGATACAAGTCAAACGCAATGATTTTCAGTACATAAGAGATTGTATCACTAATGTCAATCAGCAACAACCTACGGTACACACAGAAAAGATGTGACACAACTCCCGCTTCCACAAAAATGAAACACAAATTAATCAAACCACGTATATCCACGTAGGACGGTTAGCTAGCTACAATGCTGTACGGGACGGCGTGCATTTCGAGGCTGTGCAAGACCCAGGGACGAAGAAGAGACTACAAACAGTCGCTCATTTTACTCTCCAATTATATGAATCTGCAGTATTTACACCCAACCAAGTCGCTTTTAGTTTGAAAGCTTGTAAATGGCATTTTAATATCCTTTGTCTGAATTCCACAACTATTATATTTCTTATTAAACAAAATTCTCAAAGTTCTGCATCTACCTCCTTGGTCGCCCCATGTTGATGCTCGAAAAGCAGTCTACACGTGTTTCCGGTTGTGCATACAATAATCTCCTCCGGTCAGAAACAATGTACACCAACTTTTAAAAGTTCACAAAAGTTCCAGCAAGATGAAAAATGTAAACATAATATTTCAGCAGATGTCTTAGCATATGTGTTACCGAACGAGTCCTGGTCAGCAGGATAAAACATATACAAAGATTGCCCAACGTCAGCAGCTAGGAACATATTTTGTTTGTACAAGGTGTTCTGGAAACACTCGCATCTTCTGGGGAGTAAACTACTGCAGAATGTAAATAAGTAATTAAATTAAAACAACAACATCAATATTGCTCGTAAATGTAATACATAACGGTTTAAATTTAGTTAACAATTGTTTTTTGTATTTCTCATTGCATTTTGAAACTGGTTTATTTTATTTGCGGTGCTGTATCCCCCTCCCCCCTCCAAACTGATGGTTTGTCCCGTTGCCAAGGCTCCCTGCGGCCTCGGCAACTGCGTTCTGCGCCCGGCTGTGGAGATAAGCGCATCCCTGGAGCAGAAAACTGCCCCCCGGCCACCGACTGCCCCGGTGTGTGGAGACTGGATCGGGCAGGCAACTCTATAGCCCGCAGAAATATCAGATCGTGGAGTCAGCACCCCCAGACCTTTTGAAAACGGTCTGTGGCAAAACAACACAGCGAGTGCAGATACTGCTGAACCCCCCCAGAGCCGCGGAGAGGAGCGAATCCAGAGAACAGGGATTACTGATCCGGGTTTCCGCTACTGAAAACTGGGTTCGAAAAACACCATTTTTAACAAGGACGCGGTGTTCTCCGTCTAGACAGACAGTGCTGCTGTGCGAAGATCCAGTCACACTCCGTCCTGCTCATATGGGGGAGCCCGGCATGGACTCACTTGTTGAATAGCTGTGCGCGGTAGGATGTGATTAAGACGTGATGCAGATACAGTCAACACACCGACCGAAGAATCCGTAGATGTCCCGTATTGAGTCCAATATGGACCCAAACATAGTTCAACAGTGTTGCTGTTATTGTATTGGATACAGTGTACAACGTACGAACAAAAGGATCTACAATTTAAAATCGCTACACCGACAATTGCAACTTGAACCCCGCACCCAGAATAGGCACATCTGATGCAAAAGGGATTTTTTTTCAGTAACATTACGAGTAAATGGAACGTCGTTATATTTAAACAACCTCCAAGTAAAACTAACTGTGAGACCAAAAGTATAATTTAGAGCAGCTGTACAGTACTGTGTATTCTGGAGAGTGAAAACATAGCCTTATTTGGGTATCGGTTTGACTGTGACAGCTGCGCTACCATCTCGTAAGAATGATTTTAGGATTCAGCACCCCTGCCTAAAACTAAAGCAACAAACACTTAAACTGGCCTGTTGTGTTAAAAGGCGACTCGAAGCGTGTTTCAGAGCAAGCGTGGTTGAATGAAGGGGTGTTTTAAAGTGACAATGAGGGATCCCAAGACACCTCGCCGCATTCACCCTCACAATCTGAGCGACTTGCACTCGCTAGCCCTCAGACAGGAAGCGTTTTTATAAACTTGTGTATTAATATAACATTCTGGGCGCAGTAATGCATATACTTATTGCTGAAACTTAACAAACCCTCAATTAAAAAAATAAAACCGCTCAAGAAGTGAATGTTACGGGTTTGTGAGTGTTCAACTACAGGTCTTTGTATGCGCTAGCTTCATGCACCAAAGGATTCACTGCACTGAATGTTTGCAAAGATCTCTGTGAGGAGAGTTAAATAATTGATCCAGTGTACGAGGACGGGCACGTCGAATTAATGTTTTATAGAAGTGTGAACTTTAACGAGGGTACAAATAAAACCACTGCTTAGTTGCGTAGTTTTTTTTTGGAGCTGGTATAACCAATCTCGATAGATCACACACCATGGACTGTTCATACAGGGTGCGTTTGTAGGAGGGTTTTCTGTAGCCCCAGCGCAGAAGACATGGACAATCCTCCACAGGTAAATATTGCACGCATTACTGCCACATTATCTCTATACTTGTATTTGAGCCCCAGGTCATTTGGTTGTTGCTGATTGGAGATTTTGTTAAGGTTTCTTATGTTAATTGCCTGTTAGATGATTGGAACATTAACACTAGTCCCCATTTCCCTGTGTTTGAAGATATTTTTCAACTGCACTAGATCATTTGACCTACAGCCCAGGAAGCGGCAGTTTATTTCTTGTAATGTCTCACAGTGTAGGCTTGTCAGAAGCAGTGCCCTTTCCATAAGGGAGGGAAGAAAAAAGGTATTTTTGTACTTTTCCCATGGTTATGCTATGTATTTACCATAGTTTACCCTGCTTTGCCATGTTTTTGTGTGCATTACCATACCTCTCTATGCTGTGCAATACTTATCTATGCTTTACCATATGTTCACTTTTGATTTATTACACTATATAGCTATTACTATAGGAAACCTTTATAAGGGATGTAATGATGGGAAATTCTATACCAAACTGCTGCCCCCAAACCCCCCCAGAAACCCACACCCTGCCTTTGAATAGATCTAGAAGCAAGCGCACATGGGTGTGATTGTCCTCTAGATTGGACCTGCAGCGCTGTGATGTAGTTTAGTGTGGAGTTTACAGTGTATTTAGGGACTGGATTTGATAAGGGGGAATGAGATGATCTCATTGTATAGAATTCTGGTTCACTGGGGCTTCTAATCTCACAAAGAGGTGCATAGCTTCTACTTGGTTTCATATGTTGACCTGGTAGACTCATCAAAACTACCTCTGCTTAAAGTAGCAATGGAGCACAGACATCAGGGATATTAGTTGCATCCCCTGTTGTAAACCTTAACCTCAAATAACGCCCAGTTTATGGCATAACAATACATCCTGAGCGTCAACTCCACCCTAGTTTTTTTTTCAGAGCAATAATATTGAGATCAGATATTTTACACAAGTCATTTAAACATTTACTGCATGAGTGTGATATTTATAATACATAATACTTATTTTTATCCTTTTCATTAATCTTTAACCCTTTAAGTACCAAATACATTTGCTTTGAAAGAAAATCAGAACACAAACCCTACTATGTCATTTGAAAACTCCCACTATGTACTGTACACTTGCTCACAGTCTGTGATGAGGGAACACAAAGCCACTTTGTGGCTTGGAACTTGGTTTCAGGAGACTAGGTTTCAGGCCACTGCATGGCGCACCAGGGGAGACTTGGGGTTTGAAACAGTAAAGTTGCCTCAAACTAGGTCTCCTGGAACCAGGTTTCAAGCCACTGTTCCTGAAAAAGCTGCTTCTCTCTACAGGTGTGCATTACAGGAACTGAATATTTTGCTGGGGATTTGAATAAAAGCGCAGTGAAGATCAGTTATAAGAACTGTTATATTTGAGGGATTTTACTCCAGTGTGCCTTTATTGAACGAGGCTCCAGGGATGTCACTCAAGAATTCCACAGTTAGCAGAGCAGCCGTTCCACAGAGCCCAGGTGTAGGGATAGAAGCTGGCAGACAGACACAGCTCAGTGGGCAGGAATTATAATACGTCAGGCAGAATCAGAAGAACCAGGAATTGTACCTTTGAGAAACAGTTGCCCCTTCTCATCAAATTCAGGGCTCTTTTTAAAGCCCTTTTTGTTAAACTGTTTTGAAGCCCGTTCAAACGTCCTTGGGCCTCTGTTTGTAGTGGGACCCTCTCGGGTTACGATGCAAACAGACGCTACAACCGAACGTTTTGTTAGTGAGGCATGCAGTCTGGGTGTCTGTGTGAGTGCGTTTCTTTTGCATGGTGTGACTGGATACTTCACACTGCATGGTAAGAGAGAGTTATCCAGTTTTAGCAAGGCAGGCTTGCATTCTTTAAGTGTTTGTTTCTGTGGAGTATAGTAATGAAACCGTGCAGAAGCTGCTGAGCTGTTAGATTGCACGCTACCATTCCAACCGTTCTTGAAGTCTGAACTGCTCAGTTCTTGGATTCCACAGTGCTGCCAATCCTAATTGTCATTCCTAAACACACAATACATCCCTGCCATGACTGTACATTTAAAATAAGGGCTATTAGTATGATGATAAAGTTGAAGCACCGAAAAGCACCCAAACCATCTGTTTTAGCAAGTTGCTAAGTCACTGTAATTTAGCACTGGGGTTCCCGGTCTCCAGACCCCCATGACATTAGGTATCCTGACTGAGGACCCCCACCGGAAAGTTTGATCCCTTTAGTGAGAGAGGTTGTTAGTTTGTGCACCACGTGGCAGTGCTTCTACCAGATGAGCCACTCGGGGACCTGGAATCAACTTTTCTAAGTTTCATACAGTATCATATTTTCTTACATTAAGGCACTGATTGCTTGTGACAGGAACAGACCTCCCCTGCTGCTGCTGCTGCTGCTGCTGCTGGTGGCTGTTGCCCCTCTGTGCTGAAATGAAGGGTTTGGGTTTCAGTAATACGGAGGAACATGTCTCTGCTGGCCCTCTCCAGTTCCCTGTGTAGGGCAGCCAGACAGTTCTCATGGAAACAGCCCAACACCAGAAAAACGGGCTGCTGGGGAGTGTTATATACAGGCTTCAGTACAGTACAGCAACCTCTCAGCTGCACAGATTTACTCTGGACATACCCAATCTGCCTCATGTGGAAGTGGGTCTGAACAATGCACCAGACTTTCTCCGTAAGTGCACTGTGGAAGCATTAATAACTGTGCAGTCATCATTACTTAAAGCACATTAATATACAGGGAGTGGCAGGGCTAGAATGGGTCCAGTAGTTGAGGTTAAAATGGGCAAACAGCTCAAGGTGTCGCAATTAAAAAAAAAAAAAAAAATGTATTTGATAATGTCTGCTGCTCTAATTGTGAACTTACTGTTTTAAAACTGCTGGGAATTTTTTAAAACTATTTACTGTTGTTCTAAAATGTATGTTGTTTTCTGTTGGTTCTTATTTTTTCCTAAGATGTTAGGGTTCATTCTAGTTCAGAGGGAAATGCAATCCAATGAAAAGAACCCTTGTGGGTCTCAAGATAATGTTTGTTGCACAAGTAGTTTTTTTCTCACTGGCCGTGTCCCCTGGACAGATCCACTGAGATATTTTCTCTTTCAGTGAACTGTTGTCCTCGTTCTGGAAGTATTGAGAATTAGCAAGTGAGTGCAAAGGAGGAGAAATCTAATGTTTTCAGCAGTGTTGAATACTTTATCCCTGTGTGTGCTAGAAGGAGAGTCGATTGTATCAACAAAATCCTCTTTTTGATATGAAGGAAGTTGTGACACTGACTGTACCTATGGTGCATTGAGGCCCCTGCCTGTGTGTGTGTGGGAGAGCTCACCTATGCTGCTGTTGTTGTCTGCAGGAGCAAGCTGAGCTGGATGACATCCTCCAGAGGCTGAGGGAGGATGCGCAGGAGCCCGGAGCAACGGCAGACGAGCGGCTGCGTCACCTGTGGCGTCTGTACCTGCGCAGCGAGGGCAGCCTGCGCGCCCTCGCTCAGGACCTGGAGGAGGTGCGCTTGCAACAGGTAGCTGAGATGAAAGAGGTGAGGACAGGCAACTAGCATTCACCCCCAAAAATACTGAAGAATGAACTCCTGGTCTTTGTTCCTCCTGTACCCTGAATTACTGAACTGAACCAATTGCACCTCCTCCCAGGTCTCACTCAGTTCATTATTTAATGATACCAATAAACCTTGGAGGACTCCGGACCTTGAGGGCCGGGTTTCTGCACCCTGCTGTAGATAATCGCCACATCTTCAGCAACACAGAACAAGCGATTAGCGCTGCAAGATTTCAAAGTACAATCCATACTAACCAACAGTAAAAATAAATCTCTCGGGAGCAAACTAAACCAAGTACAACCCCTATCAAATTGCCTATGAAAGAAATGAAACACTTCTGCTCAGTAGAACATGTGTTATTTATTTCACACCTCATTTAGTAATTAGTTTCCCAGTTCTTGTTGGAGGACAGTGTTGGCCCCTCATGTCATTGATTTACAAAGGACCCCCCTGTGTTTAAGGGAATCTCTAGCAGAAAAGGTAGTGAAGATTGCTTTTATCACAGCGTATAGTAACAAGACAAAGCAGCCCTGTTGCATGATCAGATTTACATTTCAACATTCCTGTTCTTCAACTACAATACAATATGAACCATTCAGAAGTGCCTATTTAATGTCTCGTATGTGAAAGTTTATTTATATCAAGTTGTTTCAGAGTCTCTACCATGTAATTCCTGAGCTGTTTAAACAACATATCCTCAGTCTGTTACTCACAAGCCTTTGTGTGATGACAGACAGGAATGTACAGTAGTTTCAGTGACAGGGTGGCAGATACTGGAAGACTCCTGTTGCACTGCAGTTTGAGCCATTCCTGGTTTCCCTTGCCCGCCGACCTTGCAGCAAAGTTGTTATTGCAGGAAAAGAGAAAGGTTTTGAAACAGTGTTATCGCAATGAGCCATCTTAAACAAAAGAACCTGAAAATAAAAGAAAATAAAGTGCCACACAGCCCTACTCCAGTGTGGAGTAAAAGAGTAGATGTGAATATCTTGATAGACAGTGCTGACCACTGGGTTTGAGAATCCCCTAGGTTAACCCACCCGCTCCTCCTCATGTTGATGTGCTCCTCAGATTCCTCTCTGCAGTGCGTTTCTGGGTGTCTCGTAATGTTTTCCTGTCAGGTATTTTGCACCACCCCACTCTGGCTGGTTCAGCCCTCTTTGGAGCCCAGCCAGGGGGTGTGGAATCCTGCCAAGCTGAAACCCAGTCAAGTGTGGAGTCCTGCTGAGCTGAAACCCAGCCAGGGGCTGTGGAATCCTGCCCAGCTCCACATCTATTAGACTCCGCTGTGTGCTTGCAGGTGGAGAACTATGTGGATCACATCCGCAACCTGTCTGAGGAGCGCGAGGCCCTGACCGCTGAGTATGAGCGAGAGAATGAGCAGCTCCGTGGGGAACTGCAGCAGCTGAGGCTCGAGCAAGGTGAGCCAATTACAGCCTGCAGAGACCAAAATAGAAATCAACAGAGCCAATCAGTGGCCTGGAGAGAGCAGAATAGCCAATCAGATGCCTAGATAGACAGTAGCAATCAGAATAAAGAACAGAATAGCTAAATCAAAGGTTTAGACCAGAATAACAAATCAGAGGCCTGGATGGACCAACAGCCTGGGAGATTAATGTAATGAGCCAATCAGAGCCTGAGAAGTCAGTATAGTGAGCCAGTCTGAGAGATTAGTATGGTGAGCAATTAAAATGCCTAATATGTTGGTGTACACCAGTATACATCACGACTGTTGAGAAGTAACTCAAGTAGGGTAGCTCCATATGTTGCACCAGCAAGTACCCAATGTGCAGTGAGTATTAATCCAGTGTGTGTGTGTTGTGCAGAGGCCCATCTGAAGGAGGTGGAGGAGATGCTGGATCAGGAGGGCCTGGCTGAGATCTCCCACAGCAGCCCCAGCGAGCAGATCGCCTACCTGCTAGTGGAGAGAGCCACTCTCCTGGAGAAGCTGGAGAGCGCGGAGAGGAAGCTGGATTCCCAGAGCTACACAGGCAGCCTGCGGGAGGTACATCTACAGGTACCCGGCTCTCTGAGCTCACACAGGAACCCTGCCTGACTCTCAAAGAAACACACAGCAGGGCAGCGTGATTAATTGATTTGAAAACAAATTGCATTCAATCCTTTCATCCTTTCTATCTGGGACTTGTGCTTCCTGGGACCATTCCACTGCAATGTGGAGCAATGAGATACACCTGCATTGTGAGGGACTCTTATTCATAACCCTTCTGGCTTACCCTTTCTTACTTATACAACTGCCGTCCCCACTGAAAAAGTATCCCCCCTAGAGCTTCCAAACAGTACGCTTTAAAGACAAAATATCTCTTTTCACGTCCAGCATTTTAAATATAGAATTAAAAAACATATGACAGGTATACGAGGTAGTAAAGATAAGATTTAATCGGTGATTGAGTTAGTTTGAGTTTGTGTTAGTTCCTTCAGAGTCCTTATCCTGGTTAGGAGTGCTTCTTACATCCAATATGGGTTAGAGTGTTCCAGGGAGAAGGAGTTATAGCTGTACTCTGGTGTACTTAGAGCTCTGTTGAAGGCATAGAGATGCTTTAAACCAGGATTTGCTGGCTGAAAATGATACAAAGTGAATCTGAACTGCGACATCTTCACATTAGTTAGGATAACTTCCAGATTTCATACCCATATTAGATTACCCTTGAGAGTGTAGCGAACAGAGAAACCCCATAAATCTGACCTCTTATGTATATGTATTTTATAGGTCTCAACAGTACAGATCTCAATGCTGTAGTAAACATGTGTTTTCTGTTTTAAAACATGATATCTGGTACTACCCTTGGTTAAACAAACCTCTGTTTGCAAGCCATGCTTTCAGTTAGTGTTGGTGGAGAAATCATCCCTTTCAATGTCTTCTTTCCTTTTATTACCCATAAGCGCTAGTAACATTCTGTGGCCCTGAAGACACCGCTGAGGTGAAATTACAGAGGAAGAGTCACATGTGAACAAAGCATAGAAACTGAGAATTTTCTTAACCTTGTATATAAGCTTCAATTTTTCGTTTTTTTAAATTTTTTGTTCAGTTCGGGGGTGTTTTTTCGTTTTTTATTATTATTATTTGGCAGAATCTGTTATCTTTGGTTATTACGCGTCTGTTTTTTGGTTTGTATAATAAATTGCAAGTACGTTTCACCAATACATATACAAACGTTAACTTACTGTGTTGAAGTGAGGGTGTCCACATTTAGGATTCAGGCCATTTAGGTAGAACTCCAGATGCATTTTGAATCCGAGAATTGTGAGAAGTCTTTCCTTTCACGCATGTCTATCACACTGTGATGTTGGGGTTCGGATGTGGTTTTATTACTGCAGCTTGCACCTTGTACACATTTTAAACACTAATACATGACTTCATACTGCAAAGCAAACCAAATGCTGGTAACAGATTGACTTATTAGCCTTTTAACAGTAAATATGTTTTATTTATTAAAATTATATAATACTGATGTTTTATTAATTTATGTTTTACACAAATTATTATTTTTTAAATATAAATGTTAACATAACTTTAAAATAAGGACTGGTCCTGAATTTATTAGTCCCTCCCCAGTCACAAGTCACTCAGACTAGTATAGGTAGGTCTACAAAAAGTGCTGACTGGCCAGTAGCAATGGCTTTGCACACTGCCTGACTTCTGAAAGACATTTTCTTTATGTAGAAAGAGTAGTGAATGATTGACATTATTAACAAATATATTGCCAAAACCCAGGTTTATTGGTTTAAAAAAATAAAAACCGAATTTTCTAAATACGTCTTTTGGGGTGTTTTTTCAGATATTATCAGTTACCAAAAACTTCAAGCCCTACTTCTGTAGTACCAGATGTCATGTTTTAGAATGAAAACACATGTTTGCTATAGCATGTTTATTTCAAAACCACATGTTCGAGACCTATGTAGTCATTGACTGGGCAAAACAGGAAAGGTGGAATGTTATTATTTTGTTTGTTACAATTGCTTAGGGCACCCAGAAGAAAGGGTTTGTAAAGAAGGGTTTGCAAAGAAGGGTTTGCATCAGTGTGTGTAACGCATGCCTGCTCACCCACTGTTAGGAGGAGCTGGACCAGATTCGACAGACACTTGAAGAGGAGCTTCGGCAGCAGAGAGAGTCCATGCAGCGCACCAAAGAGACCATGAACAAGGTGAGTGATACAGAGCAGAGCCTGTTACTGGAGCTGAGGGGAGGAGCCAAGACCATGAACGAGGTGAGAGATACAGAGCCTATTACTGGAGCTGAGGGGTGGAGCCAACACCATGAACGAGGTGAGTGATACTGAGCAGAGCCTGTTACTGGAGCTGAGGGGTGGAGCCAAGACCATGAACGAGGTGAGTGATACTGAGCAGAGCCTGTTACTGGAGCTGAGGGGTGGAGCCAAGACCATGAACGAGGTGAGTGATAGAGAGCAGAGCCTATTACTGGAGCTGAGGGGTGGAGCCAAGATCATGAACGTGGTGAGTGATACAGAGCAGAGCCTATTACTGGAGCTGAGGGATGGAGCCAAGGATGCTGGCTCGTGCACCGACCTGCAGGCAGAGCCAGATTAGTCAATAGACACAATTTGATATTCATAAAAATATGTATTAAAAACTTGATCACAACAGTCTTTATTAAAAAACGTGTTTGAACAGTGTCGTCCCTGGATCTCAAAACATGCTTTTCGCATTTCTTAAAAAAAGAATTATTTCTTAAAAACCTGGCGTTTTTTAAAAAAAAAAAAAAAAAAATTAAAAAAAAAAAAAAAAAAAAGTGAGTTGCAGGTTGTTTTTGTTTTTTTTAAATTAAAAGATTTTGTGTGGTTTTCCTTTTGTTGATTTTTTTTTTAGTTTATTTGTGTGTGTAGACATTTACAAAACTGAAGCTGAGAAAGCGTTGCTGTACTTTCAAAGCAGGTTTGCTTGTGTTAAGTGCTCCCCTAGACCCTGCAGTGTGCACCCTGTCCCCGGCAGTGCAGTGACGTGAGCTCTGTTCTCAGTGATGACGTTATCCACATTGTCTCTCCACAAGGACCCCCTGTCCCCAACCACGAGCTCCTGGAAGAAGCTGTTTGGCGTCCGTACGGCAGCACAGGGCGCCCATGCTGGTGCTTCAGTATGTCCACCTTCCCTCCTGCTACCTGCACTAGAGCTCTCTACTGACCACCGCACTACGGCCCCTATGAGCCTCTACTAACCACTGCACCAAGGTCACAAAAACCTTCTGATGACCAAGCAACCCGGGCTGAGCAGGACCACCACAGGCACATCAATACAGAGATTAGTCTTGTTATAGAAGGCAGAAGCACATAGTCTTTGAACAGTTGAAACCATTTATAATCCCACTGTATAAAGATCGCACACTAATACGATATCACGGTACAGTACCGTGGTCTGTTTAGCTGTGTACGACCTGTCAAAATGTATGGAAATGTTACCACTGTGGTAAAGCTCAAGCTATCATTACGTTACAGTGCCACCTCATTGTCATTGAAGATTGTCCAGTAAGGGAACAGCTTGAGAGTGTGTTAGCTGTTTTGTATGTTTTGCCTGTGGTGCCCTGCTGCAGACCTGCAGTAACTTCATTAACCAGCGTGACAGTGATGAAGGTGTAGCTCACTCACGCCCACAGGTCCTGGCATGGTCTCTCCAGCTCCAGACAGTGTGCATGTTCCCAGCTTCCAGCTCCATTAACCACCAGGCACCGACCAACTCAGTGTAACATCACATCAGGGAAAGCCTGGGCCAGAGTTGGCTAGATCCTGTACTACATGTAACACCAGGGTCTCTCTAACTCCTCTCTGTCTCTGGGATCCCCCTCTCTAATTCCTCTCTGTCTCTCTACCTTTCTCTAACTCCTCTCTGTCTCTCTCTACCCCACTAACTCCTCTGTACCTCTCTCTAACTCCTCTCTGTCTCTCTACCCCTCTAACTCCTGTCTGTCTCTGGGATCACCCCTCTCTAATTCCTCTCTGTCTCTCTCTACCCCTCTAACTCCTCTGTACTTCTCTAACTCCTCTCTGTCTTTCTCTACCCCTCTAACTCTTCTGTCTCTGGGATCCCCCCTCTCTCTGACCTGCCCCACTCCCTTGCAGACCCAAGATACCGAGCTGTCGAGTGAGCGGCGGCGGCGGGAGTGTGCGGAGCGGGATCTGGATGAAGCGTCTCGCCGGCTCTCCATGGCGCACAAGGAGATCCGCAGGCTGACCGACGAGCTGGACATCGCCAGGAAGGCAGGCAGCGGTGAGCAGTGCAGTGGAGAGATGCAGCTTTTATACATTACACAATGCATGCACAAATGAATGACTGTGAGGACAGCCTCTTTACTGTAGAGAGTGTATGCTTTGCAAAGATCTTTATACTGTTGTTCAGATCACATTGCATTGGACATTTCAGTGATATTCAGTAGCAAGTAACATACGTTTGAAATTTGCATCGACTTGTAATAGCTTCAAATTACAATATTTAATATTGTTGCAAGTTTAATGATATTGTAGCGGGTGCTTTTGTGTTCTTTTAGTGAGTCTCCACCACTGAATTGTGTTGTTCCAATGAAAGATATTTGTAAGACTTGTGGTTGTTTTCTCCTGTCAGACCCAGAGCTACATAGAGCACGTCAGGAGGTGGAGCAGCTGCGAGTGGAAGTGGAGGAGCTGAAGGAGAGCGGTAAGGTTTTCAGTAAAATACAGTGTGTCATTAAGTATATTTCTAACAGCGTCTTCATATTTAGGTGATACTTTAGGTGAATTATTTTCTTTTATTAACACGTAAATGTGTTAAGAATGTCTGAAAATGTGCACCTCCTATCAATGTATTTGGATTGTGTTTGAGGCATGCAGAACATCTGTCCCTAACTCCCTCTTGAAGCTCATCAACAGAAATAGGAAAGATAACTGCGACTACAATATACAATACTGGCCACTAAGAGGCGCTGTTCGCTGATTCTCCAACCAACAGTAATAACCTGAGAGAGAGAAAACTGACAAAGTCCTTTCAGATTTAGTGCAGGCTCATATAAAATCACATTGGATAACCAGATGTCAAAGTGATGCGCCTTTCTTGACCAGCAATTCACAGGAAATATACATTTAATTTTGCATGTCTTTGTTAAACCTTCCTTAATGTCCCACACCAAACTGTTATACAAAATTAGTATTTGCACATCGCTGTGTGCGGTTGAGTAGCAGTCTAGTATTGTATCTACATTTACCGTTTTGAATCCCTGTAGTCCCTGAACTGTTAAGCTGGAATTGGTGTTTGAATTTTTTGAAGGAATCCCTTTTTATTTTACTATGTGTAGTAGCACATTCAGGAAGCTTGTAAATGTAAAGTAACACATATGCTTGTGTCCTCAGACCTGCTGGAGCTACAGAAGGTGAAGGAGCACAACGTGAGGCTGGATAAAGAGATCCTGTCTCTGAGGAGCCGCGTGCGCTCGCTGGACTCAGAGAGGAAGGCCCTGCTCCAGACGGTGTGTTCATTACATCATCAACACATTACACACTGTCGTTACATCAGCAATAAACTTGTGTCATTTGTATCATCAGTGTGAGGGTGAATCTGCCTCTTCCATTTCAACTGCTGATTTATTAACCACTTCATATTTTTTCAATGTCGTGAAAACTGCAAAGTCTAACGGCGCCCTCCATTTCAACCTGTGACACACATTTTAGATGGTAAAGACCTAATGCTTTGACATATTGTCAAGCCTGTCCATAACATACATCTCACATCAATTGACGACTGTCAATTCAAAATAAGAGCTTTTGGTTGTTAAACGTATTTTCTCCACTAGCCAACAGAGAAAAGAAAACAGTAGCCCATCACAGTCTATTCTAATATACTAAACTGTTACACACGGCCATTGTATGTTTAAAAGTGCACTGTATACAACATGAATATAGCATTTAGATTTCAAGGCCGTGTCACTAACATACTTTGCATAAAAATGTGTCTAAACAAAGCTGTTAAGGCAGGAGAAAGGCAGACAAAAATCAAGCACATCCTATCGGCTTAATTTTGTAAACTGAAATAAATCACCAACAAAATAATGATATTGCACAGAGGGGAAAGTGGAAGAGTTTGCCTGCACTGGGGAAAATAAAGAAATAGTGCTGGGGAAGGGCTAAATTAATATAGATACGACTTCCAACAAACACCAACAGAGAAAAAAACAACTCTAACAACTAGATTTGTTCCCACAGAAAGGAAGTGGTGTCACATATATATCATAATATGAAACATATGTCACAATGCAGTGTGTGTATGGGCGTGCAGTGTCTTCTGGGAATTGTAGTTTTTTCTGGTCACTTTTTAAAATCTCCTTCAGTAAATTGGGTGCGAAACCAAATGATGCAATTTCCACTATTGAGCACTTCACTCATAATTATCCATACTTAGTACAGCAGTGCTCCAGCAGGGGGCGGGAGGGTGTGAGTGGCTCCTCCATTTAAAACCAGGGATCAGACTACATCATCTGCCATTGCTAGTACTGTGCTTAAGAGCAGATAGGAATTTATAATAGAGGCTTGCCTCCTCTGAGGAAAATAATCTCTCTGGGCTCCAGCATTACTGTTAATATAGGAATGTTGACTTGGGTTTATTTTAAAATGTTGTTTTTCTTAAACTTTATGCATTTTGTTTTATTGAACATTATTATATTATAATGCTACACAACTGTCTATCTGTCTAGCTATCTATCTATCTCTCTCTCTCTCTCTCTCTCTCTCTCTCTCTCTCTCTCTCTCTCTCTCTCTCTCTCTCTCTCTATATATATATATATATATATATATATATATATATATATATATATATATATGTATTTTACTTTTAAATTTTGAAGCACTGCCTCCCTTGTCTCCTGTAAGGAGACTGTACTGGTGTCTACGTGGTTGGGAGAATGCACTTGTGAATTCTGCCTGAAAGGGGTATGACACAGTGGTAACCAGAATGTTTCAAATTCATTTGAAAGGTGGAAAAACTGAAGAAGGAAGTGCAGGAAAACCAGGTCAGAGAGACTGTGTCAGAGCTGGAGTCTCAGCCTCTACAGTTGAACCAGGTAAATTCAGGGCTTCAGCAAGCGTGTCTCTCAAAGGTGAATTCAGAAAACTCTGTGTCTAGCAGACTAGCATGTCAGCAAGCATCTCTCTTAAAGTATAGCATAGGTCAATTTAGGGCTTGAGCAAGTGTCTCTCTCACAGTGTAGCACAGGTAAACTCAGGGCTTCAGCAAGTGTGTCTCTCTCACAGTGTAGCACAGGTAAACTCAGAGCTTCAGCAAGTGTCTCTCTCACAGTGTAGCACAGGTAAACTCAGGGCTTCAGCAAGCGTGTCTCTTACAGTGTAGCACAGGTAAAACCTCAGTAAAGTTTACTCACTGTTTATATCATAATTTACCCTTTGCAGTACAGCATAAACACGCATTGGACCGAATTCTCAAAGCCATTGACTCCAAATTGTCAAAACACACCCAATAAAATTTAAACTAGAAATAAACCACTCAGGCATTTCATTTACAGGCTTGTAAGTAGCCTTCAGCTTTTTTTAAATTGCCATTTTTTTGTTTTTTTTTAAATAACTTTGAAATAGCTTCAGTCCAGTGCTGTCATTTCTAGAAGTTAACCACTTCAAATATTCATTGCCATTTTGCAATGCTTTCCCCATGCTTCTGTGATGTAATCTTTGCCTGTAAGGTATAATTGACAATCTATTAAAACAAACCTCTATAACAGTACTGTACATACAGTAGAATTACAGTGCAGGTGCATCCTATAATAAGGGCTGCATTTATTTTACTTTCTCCTTTATGTAAGCAATAATTTTACTGTACTGTACCCCCGGGACATGTGTGTATTTATGCATCATACACGACTATCAAAGTAAACGTATGACTTGGGGGCTGTATAGTCAGATTTACATAATTAAGCAGAAGAGTTTCCAAAATAAACTGATTGTAGAGGGTATCACACCATTCATTTCGATAGGGATTTGATTGGGACTGGATTAGATTTTACTGAGAGAAGTCTTGTGACAGTATTACACTCAGACATTTTCATTCACTGCAGTACACTTTATCTTGTTTGTTTGCAGTTTGTTCAGTTCAGATGAAGGTCCCTAAAAAAAGGTGCCCCGCCAACAAAAACTAGTTTGAGAATATCTGCACTAGAGTGAATGTCTCTTCTCCTGTGCTTTGTGGTCTCCTCTCCTGCAGACTGAACCCAAACTCCTCAGCCAGGATGGCGCCACTGCCTCCCTGACACAGACAGCGTGTGCTGGAGACACAGAGAGCGGTGACCACCAGCAAATCCATGAGAGGTACAAAATCACATACAGCATGTGGGCTTTGTTAAAATACACGCTGATGCACGGGGTTATATATAAAACAATCTGAGATCATGTTACAAAATGCAATGTGAACACAAGTGCGCGCCACCTCTGGTCTGGTGTTCCGAACATTCCCCACATCCGCAGGGCTGATGGTGAACAGCTCAGGTTTGTGCAGCTCTTTTTAACGAAAAATAAATATGTTCGGCTCCCTAACTTCCTATTGGAGCGTTGGCTTTTGTTTTAATTTAACCCTTTAGGATCAAACCCAATTAAATATTTCAACTGGGACGTATTAGAAATGCTGGTAACCAATCAGAAAAGCCGTCATGAGCAGCGCTCCATCACTGTATAAATGACTGCAGCCTGTATTCAGTCATGTGATACAGTCGGCATACAGGTTATACGAAATAGATTGATACGGAAACATGCTTTATCATGCTTACTTCAAGCTGGCAACACCAACCCCCGAGTCAATAGAGTCAGCTATACAATACGTTTAAGTTTTGTCTCAGCTTTAGTGATACAAGGTGCTGTGTGCAAAGATAAACACAAATCCAACACCTCTCTATGGACCGCTTCAGCGCTGAGTCACTCATTGACGTCACTCAGTCTTGTGATTATCTACCTTGTTAACCCTCAGAGACCATGGATAGAACCCATAGACAGAGCACTTCTTTTGGTACCCTTTAATTGGATATGGAAGAAATAGTGAATATGAAATAAACTGGCCTAGACTGTAAACTTGCTACTGTTTAAACACTAAGGCTGACACATATATTTGACCTGCATATTTCTGACAATGGTTAAACATTTAGACAAAATTCAAAATGTGTAACAATGAAGGCCCCTGGCTTCCCTTGTGCACAACAAACTAATCTTGTGTATTCCTGCCCTGCCCCTGGCAGGTGTCGTCAGGAGCTGCAGGTCCAGGGCTTTCAGGTTCAAGAGCTGCGCAGGAGGCTGCTCAAGCTGCAGAGAGAGCATGAGGAGTTGGGGGAGCGCAACGAGGAACTGGAGTCCATCCTGGGAGAGACACAGAACCGAACCAAAGAGGAGAGGGAGCGATTTGAGAGCGAGACTGAGGGGCTGCACAGGAAGGTCAGGCTTCAGGGATATGCATTTAGAATCGGAAGAAACGGATTGTGCCTTCTGCAGTGCACTGATTAAGAGCTGTATACGAGGTATTATTGTATCAGTGAGGCATGACGCAACCCTCTGTGAGAGCTATGTGTGAACAGCACTCTTCATTATGATCAGTGTGATTATAGTGAGGGAGCAGGAGAGGGGTGAAAGAGGGGGTGCGGTGGAGAAGGTTGTCATTGTGATCAGTGTGTTTATAGTGAGGGAGCAGGAGTGGGGTAGAGGTGTGACACTGTGCTGAGAAGGGGATAGTTGGAAAATGTGGGACCCACGATTTGAGCGTTTGAAGTTATGGAGGATGCATTCAGACCTGTGTGTGTGTGTGTGTGTGTGTGTGTGTGTGTGTGTGTGTATTATATATACACACACAGTATTTATATATAATATTTATAGTTAAGTTTATTGGCAGTATAAATGACAGGTCAATGTGAAAAGGTAAACAAGAAGGATCCAGCACCATCACATATTACACGTCTGAACAAAACATTTAGAAACCGAAGATTTCAACAGGAATAAAAAAAGCTGAATTCGTTTTTTTTCGATTTCGCTTTTCCCCTCCAGATCACAGGGCTGGATGCAGAGCTGTCCAGACTGCGTAAGAAACAGCAGCAATGGGAAGTGGAGGGCGTGGCTGTGCCCAGCTCTGAGATGAGTGATGCAGAGCAGGCCCTACAGCAGGTGAGGGGGGGGGGACCGGCATCGCGTCCTGCTGGCCTCTGATTGCAGTGCAGCAGGACCTGTGCAACGCTCAGGCCCTTTCAGCCAAACACAGACAGACATTCAATTATTACACAGCAGCAGCACAAATCAATCCCAAATCACGGAAATTACACTCAACGATGAAGTTATACTGCTAAATATATTACAGCTGAGCACCACAGAAAGCAAAGGGATAACAATGTCTGGTTGTTGAGTAATTTAATCTTTTGCCTGTTTTTGAAGAGTGCGTGATTATCTATTCAAGGATATAAAGGTATTTTGTAACAAATACCACTCCCCCCAGTACCGCAAACCAGCACAGGTCTTTCATTTTGTGTCAAGCCAGAGTGTGTCTTCCTAAAAACAAAGGGGGTCTCTTTGAACGCTAGCAGCTGAAGAGCAGCCGGGACAGGGAGGCGGTGTTGGAGGGGTGTCTGATGGAGGAGAAGGAGTGGAGGAAGCAGCTGGAAGTGGATCTGAGTGCTGCACAGAGCGCACTGAAGAAGAGCAAGGAGGTACTGGCAACACAAAACCTCTTCTTCTTCTTTGTTGGAAATTGGAATGGAATTTCAATAGCACACGCTCTTGAGTCATGGTGAAGGTGTCGGGAAGCAGTGACTTAAACTTATACTACAGTATTTCATGTTAGATTTCGAAATGTTACATTTTTCAGTTGTCAGTTCTTCATGAAGCATATGGAGAACTGCAAAGCAGTGTGGGTGTTTGAACTGGGTCTGTGTTTTACAGTGGTGTTATTTCTTGATTTTAGTATTGGTCTTAATTATTATATTACACATTTATCACCTTCAAATTACATATTGCCTAGGGTACATTATTATGTTCATACTTTAAATTAAATATTTTGGATTTAGTTTAATTATTAACCTTTGGCCATAGCATATATATATATATATAAACAAAGGAACAAATCACTTTGCTACATCCCCTTTTATACCATCAATCATGGACCCTTAGTTAACGATTGCAACCGCTCCTCCAATCCGCGGCTGCCACATTGTTTCTCTTCCGCGTCGATGATTTAGTGTACTGTAGATGACCTTTTTCTAGATGACCGACTTCCGCCTAATCCTGGGAATGAATCGTTTGGTTATCCAGTCCAGGGCAGTCTGTTCCCTTTACACAGTGCCGTCACAGGTCGGGAGGGAGATTTATCACCAAGAATCATTCTATCTCTGTCACACACTTTTATGACTTTTCCCAAAACACTTACAAACATCTTTCTGGTAACATGTTTTTTTGATTGACCAATTAAATGCTGCAAATAGGTGTGATCCTCCTAATGTATGGTACACAAGTCTACGTCTGAATCGGGGACCAACAGTTTAAACAGGTAACTGGTTAATTTAAGTGTGCCATGCCAAATTAACAAACAAAATAACATAAAGAAGTATTGTATAACATGCTGTCGTTGTAGTCTGTTCAATTTGGATGGAATCAGACATCCACAGATATATCGCTGAATCTCCCATGTGATGAATCAAAAAGTATGTAATCAAGCCTCAGCAATGTGCCCTCAGTGACGTGAAGTGTCTGTCCGCTGTCCTGCTGTTTGTCAGGAGCTGCAGCAGTGCAGGGCAGAGATGCAGAGTCTCCGTGCCTCAGTGGAGGAGAGCAGCGCCCTGAACACCAGCCTCACCCAGGCCCGGGAGGAGAGGACCCTGCTGGAGAGGAAGGTGAGAGCCAGTGTTATCAATGAGAATACACTGGCAGTGTTACAAGACACAAAGGTGTGCCCAAGTCAATTGTTGCCAGTTTTATTAGAGGAAAAGTTGTGTATTTCCATACTCCTCCAACAGAACCGTAAGATAGATATATTAATGAAACAACAGGTTTCTGGCAGACAGTGTTGGGTTTATTATATATAGTCACTAACTGCTTTCAGAAGTCACAACGCTCTGCAGTTGCTTCTAGTCACATAAGATTCCTTAAAGATATTTCTACAGTGGTAGTTGTTCTTGGTACTCCAGTTGCAGCTGTAGTGTAAGTTAGAACGTTGTGTGTAGGGTGTCGCTCCGAGTTATAAGAGGTGTCATCTCGTGCAGTTTTGGTGAGAGGACTGTAAGGCCGAGCTGAGGCATACATTCGCTACACAGGATACCGAGTCCTTAACAGTGATTGGTTGATTTCTCAAACATGGTTTATGATCTGAATACAAATGCTGCTAGTTGGGCAACAATATTTTTTGCTTCAAACTAATTTACAGCCAACAACGCACTCTTCCAGACCTTGCTATGTATTCTGAAATACTGTAAGACACTTAACAAGTTCGATTTGAAGACAGTGGAAAAGATATCTAGTCGAAGCATTTGTCACTGAACTTATTATGTTTCTTTTAAGTATTTATAAATGTAGTGCTATTGAGTGTGTAATGGTTCTGGATGATCGTCACAATTATGTGCCTACGTTATTTCCAGTCGGTTCTAACAAAAAGCCACAGCCTGTATCCGGGTAGTACTGCAGACCAGTGTTTTCTATGTGGGGGCATAGGAGGGCCTAGATATGAGCCCGACTGAACGCTGGTTAAAATCCCAAGTAACCCTGTTTGTGGCGCCCAGGTTTGTGAGCTGGAGCTGAGTGCAAAGCGGCTGGAGGGAGATGTGGGGCAGCACAGGGCAGCCTGCAGCCTGGCCCAGGAGGAGCTGAGGGGGTGCAGAGAGAGGGAGGCAGAGCTGAGAGGAGAGCTGAGCAGAGCGGAGAGGGAACGCAGCCCATTGTGGTAAGCAAGCCAGGCCTCTGCTAAAGAGCACCTACACACTGCAGCTTCATCCACTTCTTACTCACCTAGCTGAAAGAAATACAGGAAGAACAACAAACTGTAGAAAACAGCCAGTAACAACCTGCAGGAAAGAGACTCTTGTTTGGAGTAGTTTCTTGGTCATTTCATGCAGCTAATATGATTTTATTTGCTCATATTTTAAAATAGACTCGTGTCTGTCAAAAACCGGGGTGGGGAAATGGTTAAAATGCAAACAAATGCATGGGTGAAGATTGAGGGAACTGCATTTAAAAGAATTAGGGTGGACTTGATTGAAGCCTTTAAAATCTTAAAAGCAGTCGACAAAGTTAACCCTGGTGGCCAACACCAGGATGAGACACAAATAAAGGTTGGAGACGCTTCTCCATGCAGAGAGTGCGAGGGTATGGAATTGGGGTACCTCACCATGTTGTTGATGTTGAATGGGCTCCTCTCTCTGTGGCAGGGGGGAGGTGCTGGAGAGCCGTGCCCAGGGGGCCTCCCTGCAGCAGCAACTGAGCGAAAGTGTGCAGGAGCGGCTGACAGTCCAGGAGGAGAGGCAGCGGCTGGGTCTGGAGCTGCAGAGCAATCAAGAGGTGAGCCACAGACTGAGGCAGGGGGCAGGGAGGGAGGCCAGCCCAGAACAGCCCCAGCACAGGCCTTCCCACAGAGTTACGGAGGAGGGAGTCAACCAGGTATGACCCTTGCGGGACTCCACGTTAATAATTCAAAATGTGTGCCAGGAACAATTGGATATTGAACTGTGCTGATTGGTCGTCAAGGGGGCAGTGGAGAGCATTAATTGTGTGTATCTGGAGAAAACTGGAATGCAAGGTTCTGGCAAGCATAAGCATGCAGTGTGCTGTCAGTGTGTCTGCAGTAACGGGCTGTATCTCTTGCCAGTGTGTCTGCAGTAACGTGCTGTGTCTCTGTGTGTGTCTGTAGTAACGTGTCTGTGTGTGTGCAGCTGGTCTCTCTGAAGGTAGAAATGGGTCGCCTGCAGTCCACCCTGGAGGAGGAGCGTCTCCTAGCCAGCCAGCACCAGCTTGCCCTGCAGGCTCAGATAGGGGAGGGGCATGGCAGGGCCAAGGTGAGCATCACATGGGGGAAGGATGCATCTGCAGACAAACTGACGTTGGTGACAGTATTATTTCAGGTTTTGAAAGTACAGAATGCAAATTGCATTTACCTTCATGCTGGCTTGATCATCTCATTTTGATGATACAATATGCATGGGCGCCCATCACAAAGACAGTGTTATCCCAAGATAGTCGCTGTGTAAAGCTGAAAGAGTTCATTTGCACAAGTCTTCACCAAACTTGTATCATACACGCCCAATTTCAGGTAGCATTTGGCTACAATCCTATAACATTATATTCAGATATTGTTTACTTGTTCTTACTTTTGCGCCTACCTTAAAACTACAGAGCTTCAGCTCTTCCTCTCTGAACACTATTAACGTATTGCCTGTGTAATAAATGATTACAAAAGTTTAGCTGTTATAAACTATCCCTTTCAAGAACTGTGTGATTTATAAAGACCCTGTGAATGTGACTGCACTGGTTAACTTATTGGCATGTTTTCTCAAGCAGACTGCTAAAAGGTATTCTCAGATCTGGAATTAAAGCATATTCCCATGTCGTACACATGATACAGGCACGGCATACCAGTGCTCTGTATTAGCAGTGTTGTCAGTTTTGAATTTGAGCACGATCAGAAATCCCCTGAGGTGGTCCTCAGGTAACGCCTTGTCTCTTCTCCAGTCCCAGGAGAGCCTGCTCCAGCAGATGGGGGAGGAGTGTCGGCAGCTGAAACAGGACCTGCAGAGAACGCAGAACCTGTTCTCCTCGGCGGAGAGAGAACTGCGATACGAGAGAGAGAAGAACCTGGACCAGAAGAGACACAGCGCTCTGCTGGAGCAGGAGAACACCAAGGTACAGAGCCCACCGCCTCAGCTTCAGCAGTGCAAGGAACACAACAGCTGGGACTGCCTATTTAAAAAAGACGTATTTCTTTTTCAAACTTGCAATGCACCATCAACTTACTATAACCCTGATCAATGCAGATTCAGACTACACTTTATTCATCCAGCTCACATGTTTTTAAAGGCTGTAAAGAATTTTGACCCACAACAAGTTAGTACAGGACACCCTCGCTATAATGAAACTGTTGGAGTCCAAGACTTTTGTTCGTTATATCGAGGGGTTTGTTGTAGCGAAAGGACAATCAAAATGAACGATAAACTGTTGAAGCAAGTTAATGAGATGGGATTATGAATACAAGTAGAATTACATGTGTCTCATATATGCAGTATTCTGCCCTTGCTTTATCCAATTTGTTTAAGGAAAAAAAAGCAGAAATCCCAAATTGAAGCTGAACTTTTATTCTAAATCAATCTGACAAGAATCGCTTCAAAGTGCACCAAATCTTAATCTAACAAGCAAGAATCCCAAACTGAGCTTTCACCAATCAAAGGAAATACTTGATGCAAAACAACACAAAAAGATTCTTCTTTTTAAACAAAGAAAAGGCAAAACATAAGGTTAAGGTTTTTACCCACAGTGGACTGGAGTTTTCAGTTCTGAAGCATATTTTTCAAGCCAACTTCAGCTCTGTACCTTCCTCATTTCTTTCTGCTTGGCAGCCTCCTCTTGAGGATTGACGATTGCCTTTGCCTGACTGTCTCTGTGGAAACCAGTTTGGGGAGCTGACTGACTAACCCTGCAGGATATGAACCCTGTAACTGCCAAACCAATACCACAAAATGCAAATACAAGATATTTACACATATATAGAGCACCTGTAGTGGTCCATTATACTGTGTGCAGGGTAACCCTAGAGCAGTGGTACTCAACTCTGGCCCTCAATCTGTTCCAGTCCTGCTCTTTATTCTAACCAGATCCTAAATTAGTTAATTGCCTATTAGCAGCTTCAATTAACTACATTAAAACCTGATTGGAGTAAAAACCTGGACTGGATTAGATCTTGAGGGTCAGAGTTGAGTACCAGTGCCCTAGAGTAATGGGTGCAATATTTCAGCGCAGGTACAGTCCAGTAATCTGACACCAACATGCTTTTGCACATTGAAGGAGTAGGGCAGGGGTGGCCAACCCTTCTCCTGGAGAGCTGCAGGGTATTCTGGTTTTTGTTCCAGCTGAGTTCTCAATTACTGAACTGAACCAGTTATTTTCTTAATTGTTCAGCACTAACTTGTTTTCCAGGTCCATTTACCCTGAAAAACTGCAGGATTGTGGCTCTCCAGGACCAGGGTTGGCCTCCCTTGGTGTAGGGCTTGTCAGGATTGGGATAATGGGCTGGTGTGTTTTGTGGTGTGCAGGTGAAAGCTGAGCTGAAGCAGGCGCAATCCCGGCTGGCAGGTGTGGAGCAGGCCAGCGCGTCTCTGAGTGCGGAGCTGGAGAGCAGCCAGCATAGAGGCCGGGAGCTGGAGCTGGAGCTTCTGCACAGAACTGAGAGCGGCCGAGCCCAACTCAGCCTGCAGGAGGAGCTGAGGGCAGAGAGCTCCCGCCTCCTCAGCGCAGACAAGAAGGTGCGCAGCACAGGCACACCCGGGGCTCAGCTTTAACAGCTGCAGCATTTCCAGAGTTTCCTGTGGTTTTTAAAGCAGTCACATGATATGAATAGAATGAGGAAGCCCGTTCAGTCCTGGCACTTGGCATTCCTCTGACAAGCTCACAGGAGCTCTATGCCAGATAAAGGCAGATTTATAGAAAAATGAGAACTCGGTCATTGGAGTAACCAAACCAAGAACCTCTTGGAATGATTGCAAACAGTTTAACACAGGAAGGGAAATGTAAGAAATACCTTAAAATGGTGTTTAAGTTATTTCTAACAATTTCACATTAAGAAAAACAGACACCAGAGTATACTGCCCTGAATGTTGTGGCCGTTAACCACATAGACTGTCCAAAGCTCTTCTAATCATGTGAATGGAAAGGTGTGTGTGTCTCTGATTGTCCCCAGCTGTTCTAATAGTGTGAATTGAAAGCTGTGTGTGTCTGATTGTCCAAAACTGTTCTAATAGTATCAATGGAAAGCTGTGTGTCTGTGCAGTAACCTTGCGGGTGTGTTGCAGGTCTGGGAGCTACAGCAGCAGCTGAAGGGAGCTCAGCACCAGCTGCACCTGGCAGAGACCCGGGTGCAGGAGATGGAGCAGCTGCAGAGAGAGGCTCGAGAGAGCACGGAGAGCCTGGCCACGCTGAGAGGCAGACTCACAGAGGAGCAGCTCTGCAGGTACAAATCGCACACCCGCACATCACACAAACACACCAGCCTGCTAGACACGGTGTTAAAACAAAAGACTGTACCTGCTGCTCCCTGTTTGTTTGTTGCAAGAGCTAGCAAATGCTGGATAGGGAGTCTGGCAGTACTAAAAGTCTTCTTAATGGAGCAAATCCTTTTTGTGCTGCTATCAGTGGGCAGTAACTGAGTGTAGGGTTATACTGGATTGAAAATGAGCCATGCACTGAATGAGTGAATGATCCACCTCTGCTGGTTCTCTCCTCGCAGGAAGCTGCTGGAGCAGAAGGGGGAGGAGCTGCAGCAGCAGCTGCGCTTGCTGAGGAAGAAGGAGGCATCTCTGAGTCGCAGCAACACCGAGCTGAATCACCGGCTGCACCAGCAGGGGGCGCGGTTGAGCGTGCTGGAGGAGGAGCACAGCACAGTAACAGATGAGGTCAGCAGCACTGCATAATCCTATTGGCTAGCAGGACTGGGGGTATCAAAAAGAGTGAAAAGAATACTAGATTAGATTGTTAATTTTATTATTATACTGCCCTTCCTCTTGTTTCTTCCAAATAACCTTAAAAAGGCTTTAGACAGATTTCTTGCTATCGTCTTTCCACTCTGTAGCGCCAGCACAGCCAGAAGACCAATCAGAATCTGTCTGACCAGCTGTTGTCATGCCAACATGAGTCAGAGAGACTCCAGGAGGAGCTCCGGCGAGTTCTGCACCAGCTGGACTCACACGTCAGGTAGAGCGGCGTCGCGCTCAAACACGCTGAACTCAGTCACGCACGCTGGACACACACACGCACACACACATCACTCAAGATCAGCTTGATAGAGGTCTGAAATAAGTTCTCTTAATTGATGTCTTTTTTGTAAAGCACTGTGGCCTTAATAGAGCTCTCAAACATGCCTTCTCTCCAAGTGCAGCAGGTACACCAGAGTGTATCCATCATCCTGTCCCCCTACAGCTCTCAGCCCTCCGTGGCTGGAAGTAATACCATTGTGTGTTCTTTGTGGTATTTCTTATTGATTCATTTTAGTGTGTGGTATGATGGGGCATGTAAATAACAAAGAGACAGTCCAGGCAGTGTTGCAAGTGAAAACAAAGGAGCTTTCTTTACAAAACAAAAAAGGAAACCGCAAGGGGATTGATGTGAAGGATTGAATATATCAAAAAAGTAGTGCGTTGGTTTTCTTTAGCTGTGGTTTCAGTCGGGCTGACGGTAAACTCACTGTTAGTCCTTACTCTTCAGTTGTGTCAGGAAGGACCGAAGTAAAACAGGAAACAAAAACGAACAAACAGTTAGGTCTTACACACAGAAAAGAGTCCCTCCTCCCTCCACAGACTCCTGCTGTGTTTCAAGGACCAACCCTGAGCACAGCATTGCGTCCCCTTTTGTATGCCAGGCCCCACCTCTGTAGCCAGTGGAACACCAATCCCTATAAGACAGGTGTTCTTAACCATCACAGGACTTGAGTGGCAGGGATTTACATACTCGCTCTTTCACCCCTCACCAAGACAGTAAGGTGACTGGGTAAGGGAAACCTTGGGTGATTCAATACCTTCTACTGTCGGGAGTCTGAATTGCAGACTCATTACAAATGCCTACATGTTTTTTTAGAGATTTGTGTGTTCTTGCGTCATACATTCTCTGGTTTATAAGATGAGGAGAACTGATAACCCCCCTGTGGGATCCTGTCAGCCAGGTTTGCTTTTAAAGTGGCCGCTTCTTTTCAGACGGTACAGCGAGAAGCAGGCCAGGCACAAGGCGAAGCTCCGGCGAGCAAAGGAGTTTTTCTTGAGAGAGACCGTGGAGAGAGACGGCAGGATCAGGAAGCTGGAGAAGGATCTGACGCTGGCGAGGAGCCTGGCTAAGAAGGTGAACTGGAAAAGTAACTGTGATCTGTGATTTTATGAATCTTACTTGACGTTGCATTGGTAATGGAGATCCCGTGTGTAAAGTTTAGTGCAAAAAATGAACCCTACTAGGTTAAAGAAAGCTGTGTGTGTTTTTTCATGTGAAATGCAGGAACAGGAATGGATTAGGAAATTGACAGATGTGAATGAGAAACTTCTGGTGGAGAAACGGGAGCTGTTGAGACGTCTGAGTGAAGAGGAGGAGTTGGGACAGACCTGCACTCACACCATCTCCACCAGACAACACAGGTACTGAACCAACCACGCACCACCTCCACCCTGCACAGATACTGAACCACACACCACTTCCACACGGCACAGATACTGAACCACACACCACCTCCACACGGCACAGATACTGAACCACACACCACTTCCACATGGCACAGATACTGATCCACGCACCACCTCCACCCGGCACAGATACTGAACCACGCACCACTTCCACACGGCACAAATACTGAACCACGCACCACTTCCACACGGCACAGATACTGAACCACGCACCACTTCCACCCGGCACAGATACTGAACCACGCACCACCTCCACCCGGCACAGATACTGAACCACGCACCACCTCCACCCGGCACAGATACTGAACCACACACCACTTCCACACGGCACAGATACTGAACCACGCACCACGTCCACACGGCACAGATATTGAACCACGCACCACTTCCACATGGCACAGATACTGAACCACGCACCACCTCCACCCGGCACAGACGCTGAACCACTTCCACACGGCACCTTTACTGAACCACGCACCACCTCCACACGGCACAGATACTGAACCACGCACCACCTCCACAATGCACAGATACTGAACCACTCACCACCTCCACAATGCACAGATACTGAACCACACACCACTTCCACATGGTACAGATACTGAACGACGCACCACCTCCACACGGCACAGACACTGAACCACGCACCACCTCCACACAGTAAAACCCTGAGTAACTGTCGAGTGATTCCTCTGGGTCCCGGTACCCCAGTTTGAGAAGCATTGCTCTATCCAGTGTCGTTTTGAATTGTCCTCTCTTCTTCCTGGTCTCTCAGGTTGAACTGCCTGGAGGAAGAAAACAGGCAGCTCCAGGATAGAACCCTGCGGCTGTCCAATCAGGTCGGAGCGTTGGAGCGCGCTCTGAGGAGTGTCCAGTCTGTCTGCAGTATGGAGGTACAGCAGGTTCCAGCCTCTTGTGAACTAAATGCGTATGTCTGCGTTTCTGTACACTTTAATGGAAACATCCCATCTACGTGCTCTTATCTAGGGTTTGCTTTCATGGCAGTTGGAAGTATCTATTCCTGCTGAGCCTTTCATTGCCTTTTCCTGCCCCCGGGGATATAGTAAAAGTGTTCATATGGGCCTGTGTCTGTTAGTCTTTAAGTCACACTTAAAATTTTACATATATCTAGAGAATCAATTATTCGTTTGGCATGCACTTGGTAAATAAGTTATTTAGCATATGTTTTATCAGCAGTATCAGAATTTGGTCTCCATTAATCTTTGAAAGTACATACAACACAGTGTAAGAAAACTTTGGTGGGATCTACAGTCTCTGAACTAATTGTCTCTGTTCAATACTAAACGAACTCTGGCTACTCACCTGCCTGTCGACGGTTTCGACTCTCACTCACTCTTCGGTATCCAACCCTGGTTCTGGTTCTGACTCACTCACTCACTCACTCTGTGCTGAGGGTCTTGATCATGGTGGGTAAATGGTTAGGGTGGACATGTGACGGGCGGATACACAACGGTTTACTGTACTGCCCTCCTGACAGGATTATACAGCCCTGCATGGACCAGATTAAAATCTCAGTTTAAAGATTGTTTCTAATACTAGAGTCAAATGTGTGATTTAGCCACATGTCCCTGGTTCTCTTCTAGGAGATCAAAAAAGCCTTTCCCACTGAGAGCCTGCTTTTGAACGGCAGCCTTCTGCAGTCCAGCAACACCAGGTGAGAAGCATACAGCTCTGGAACAGACACCCATTGCAGTGTGACTGAGCCTCAGACTGCGTTTCAACTGGGACTCCCGCATCTTTCCAGTAGAATTCTAGAACTGTGAGTGAGTCTCTGAGTGTGGGAATGTCTGTGGGGGAGTGTCTGTGGGGAGTGTCTGTGGGTGTCTGTTTCCATTGATGCACAGCAAGGATTTCCAAGGTTTGCCAGGTTTGGAAAAAGCACTGAAACGCTCTTTTGATTTCAGCAGCTAGCCGTGGGCAGCCGAAGCCTGTAGTGCCGGGGAGTAGAAACAAAGTCCTGGTTACATGTTCTGTGCCTGGCAACTGGAAGTGATGAGCAACTTCTGAGCACCTTAAACACAGACTTATAAAAAAATAAAATGATATCAAACATCATAAAATAAAACTATGAAAATGTGATTTGAATCGCCTCACTCTTTAATGATTGTTAACTGTGTGGATCTGAAGAGTTAATGTCAGTGCACCGCGTCTGGTATGCACTATAAACATGAGACTCTGTCAGCGTAAACATGTCTCTAGGGTGTAACTGATACTTGGCCATTGTATTCATTTTTATATGCCTGCCACCGAGCTGTTATCAAGTTTAAAGTGGTCTCTTGTGTATTCTTTGTTTTGACACATAGTTCGTTACATGAAAAATGTATTCTGAGAAACGGGAGAGGCTGGGAAGTCTAAAAATCAAAAGAAGTAGCCTGTGTATAAATTTTACTTTTTATAGCTTTATTGTTTAAACAACATAATTGCCATAGCTATACTTTATGAGGACACAGTTAGAAATGACGTGGAGATAGACTTGAGACACAGGGTAGGACACCATTTTTTACAGAGAGTGGTGAGGGTGTGGAATGGGTTACCTAGTCAAGTGTCGTGGAACTTTTCAGGTCCGCAACTAAAAGAGCCAACTGCATCAGGTATTCAGAGATATAAAGTTTTATTAGTTTGCGCAAACGAGAACAGCTCAACAGTGTTAGGAAGCCCGAGCAGTATGTTCTGACATACAGAGTTAGTATACAGTTATTATACCTTTACAGAGAGACAGGGTGGTTTCCCTTTCAACCATTAAGCTATAAGCAATAAGCTTCAATTGGTTTTCAGCTACACGTACCTGCAGTTTAATACATTTACTTTATTTCTATAAACTTAATAGATCATGAACTCAAAATGCTTTAAAGCATATAACTCAGTGAATAATTGAGTAGCAACAAACAGGTACAGGAATGGTTCTATGCAATTATTCCCCTACACGTCACCGTGAATCACTGTGATCAACCCAACCAATGACACATGTTTAAACTAGAAGTCTTTTTCAATGTCTTCAAATTCTAATCTAGTAATTCTTTCTGCAGTCTGACCGCAGGGATGTGTGACACTCTGGGGATCCTGGATGCAATCCGCAGGGTGAAGGCCAGCGAGCCGCCTGAGAGCCTCAAGTCCTCCTTCTCCACCCTCCGCTCCCAGCCCTCTGACATCGGATACCTGAACGTGAGCTTCCCCTCAGCCAGGCCAGGCTCCCATGACCCCGACGAGAGTCCAAGCCTGGGCAGTGACGAGGTGTGAGCCCCCTGGAGGGACAGCTGCCAGGGTACTAGGGACCAGGAGGGACAGCGGGCAGGCAGGAGGGACAGCGGGCAGGCAGGAGGGGCACCAGGCAGGCAGGAGGGACACAACGGGGAGGCAGGAGGGACCAGGTGGGACAGCGGGCAGGCAAGAGGGGCACCGGGCAGGCAGGCCTGTCTCTCCCAGACCTTCTCAACTCCAGGCTGGAAATCGGCTCCCCTGGGCTGGAAATAAAGCTGACAGGAGCCAAGCCAGTGGTCAGTTACTGTGGACTCTTGAGTTTCACTTCCACGACAATCTGCCCTAATTAGTGTTGAGAGAAATGTAATGAGCCAGTCCAGCTAAAGGAATTAGTAAAGATATGCTTGCTGTATAAAAACTGTATGCAATTTAGGAGACTCTACTATGTATAATGAAACTGACATAACCGTTGTCGAAGCAGCAAATCAGCAGAACACGCCAGGCATGCCCAGAATAGCTCCTGCCTTTTAGACAGGTGTTATATTTAAATGATCATGATGAGAAATTCTGTGTTTCTATATTTTAAATGTTGGGACAATCTGTGTGACTCCCAGTGTTTGTACAGGGAGTCATTTCTGTTGGACTAAACTGAAGCACTTTCAGCAGATAGGAGAAACTGCCTGCCCAGATTTACAAGTATTGAGAAGAAGGATCTGTTATTAATCAAGTGATTAACAGTCCAGCTTTATGACTGATTAGAAAGGCAGTAGTAGCCGTGTAAAAACAAGATAAGAAGCATTATGGCATGAGACGTTCTGTGAACTTTCATGCCTTGTTGATATCTTCATTGATCATGTTTAGAAATGCTTTTTAATAGATCCTAGTTTTTATTTCCAGAAAAGTTACAATGAGAAGTGTTCTTAATTTTCATATCACAAAACTGCCGATATCAGATTTCATCCTATCATGAACTGCTACCACTGCTTCCCCTCTATTTATTCAAAACATGCTTGTGTTTTTGGACTGAAATAGCAGTGTGTTGCCCCAGTCACAACTGTAATAAGGATACATTTCAGATATGATAAATAGGAAACAGAAAAACACCTATGAAATACAATCAAACCCACCTAATATCACTCCAGTAGATGCCACCCTCTGGTATTATCACCCCGTTGAAATGCCCCAAACACTAGAATATAAGGTGAGTCAATGGGGACAAGCTCCTGATAACAATAAGCCAGTTTATGTGTTGGTTTGTTTCACATGAATGAACAGTGCTTGTGAAACTTGGCAGGGAATGCTCGTGAAAATGTCCCAAAAAACAGTCTCAGTAGTCCGTTGGAGTGATGAAGAGACTCGGGTGTTAATACCCATAAGGGAAGAGGATATGATGAATCAGCTTGATACAGTGCACAACACCAACATTGTTTAACCCACTCTCAAAATAAAATGTGTGGAATTTTTGTGACTTATTTCAACAATACTATTCAGTATTGCAATTCTTTATTTAGCAGAAGCAGTCATACAAGTACAGCACAAATGAGGATGCTGGATCTGGTATAACGAGATACAAAATAAGCTAATGAAACAAAAATGTGATGCAAAATAAAAGTACAGAAATAAAGATAGCCGTGCATCTCTAATAGCAGGACCCTCTTTATATCGCTGTTGTGCAGTTGTTGCTGGCGGCTGAGGTAGCTGTTCCTCTGCCTGGACTCCTCCTTACGGTCCTGGCACAGATTGTGCAGGATACAGCAGGCAGTAATAATTTGGGGAACAAACTCATGGTTCACTTCAGTACACTTCAGTAGTATCCGCCCCTCCCTTTCAGTAGCCCAAACGCCTGTTCAACCACCACTGAGATTTGGCCCAGTTTATTATAATAAAATAGCCCCCCACCCACAGATGAAAAGCAATGTGGTCAACAACACTAAAACAAAGTATTACAAAAACAGGCGCTATCCATCAGCAAATCAGACCTTTAATAACCATTTAAGTCAAACACGATGCCACGTGGATTCTTTCTCGTGAAACTGTTCTCTGATCAAGTAAACGGTATTTTGGGGACTTTCACTGTTAACAGCACAAGAATCTAAGTGGGCTGTCAGCATGGCTAATTTAAATCTGCCCCCCCCTCTCCCTCGCCTTCATTTGCATAGTGTTCGGGGAGAAGTAAGCGTTTCAAAGGGAAATGAGGGACCTTGGATGTAAACACAAAAAGACACCATTTATTTATTGAGAAACAGATGTCTCGAGAAAAGTCAAACACATGTAACTTGACCTATTGTCCTTTCAGCTTGTGTCAAACTGGTTAATACCCCACACACTCCTCAGTCATGCAAGTGATTATTCAGCAAAAGCATAAGATTCAAAGTAATAAAATGTCTTGATATATAACACATGGTGCACAGTATAAGAGAGAGCATATTTGTGCATATTTACAGCTTTCAATTTGAATTATTACAAAGTACACTTTAAATAGACTATGCAGCTATGGCCCAAAGTGTTGCGTCACCCTATAGAATTATGAAATCGAATGAAACCTGCTGAATAATGTTACGTTAACATGTTTAACTAACTACCGCTTTGCAGTTTTCCAATATACTTGACAAAAAACTGACAAAAATAGAAAAATGTGACATTTGGAAATCTAACAAGAAATACGGTGCTACTATCGTGGCTTCCGGTAGAGTTTTGTGAAATCATTTTGTAGTTTATTTTGAGTACATAATATTAAATAAAAGATCTCAATCTATAAAGGGAAGCACAGAAGCTGCAGGGTAGGTTATTGTGCAGCCCAAGTCTAGTCTTGTGTTTTAATTGAAAGTAGTGTGCACGAGGGGAGGGTCTTACAGTAACTGAGGGAGGAAATTGCTTGATAGTCATCAATAAATGATTGCAGAACTTTTGTATGGCATTTTTTTAATAATGCATGAATCATCACCCTTGTGCGTTCCAGGCTGTCTCCAGTCATCCTGTCGCCACCACAGTGAACCCATTATCAGTGTTGGCTCAGCTTAGAAATATCCTCTAAATGATATTAAAACAAGCCCACAATAAAACACGAGTAGAGTAGAGACTGGAGTAGGGAGTACACTACAGCACTATGTGTGTGCAGATTGGAGGTTGTTATCTACACAGTGTGTTTGAATGTAGATGTGCCTTGACTGATGCTGACACTGAAAGTACCATTGGGACAGCACGTGTCAGTTAACTTGGATATCATGTAAAATATCTCACTAACCAGTACAGGCAGTTATTGTTCTGTCACTTGGATTCATCACTTTTGGGTTGGAGGGCCTGCTTAAACATCAACCTTTTTCTTAATTAGAAACATTTTGTAAGAATAGAAAACGATCAGGCTGTTAGGATTGAAATAATGCACTGTCATGATCAAGTCGGGTGAGATTAGCTTCTGACCTGCCTTCATGCTATTGAGAAGATGTCTTTATGTCTTCAGCATGATGAAAATATTCAGCACATGATAACATGAGACTTGTTTCAATTGGATTTCCAGCAGTGCTGTTTGCACCTCAATGTCTTTTCTAAAGAAGTTCTCATTGCAGTGTATATGATACTTTCCACTGTCCTTTGCATGCTCATGTGTCAGTGTAGGTGCAATGTGAATACACTGTATTAGAGGGTTAATCATTACCTGAATGCTGGACAATGTCAGTGTAATGGGAGATTTATTTCAGGAAGACAAACCATGACACTTTCCTGGAGCATGATTAAACAGTTTGGAGAACCCAAAGACATTGGGCACAATTTGTTTGAGCACGCAGGATATGTGGCAGACCATGGTGGGCCAATCCTTGTGAAAGCAATAAGTTTAAGCTCTCTCAAAGAACAGCTTGCTGTGGGAATGATGTATCTAAGGTAGCTTCTGCATTCTTCTTCTTTACATTCACTTTGCATAATTTTCTGTTTTAGTCGTCTCATCCTGGTGACTTTGAGAAAATCAATAGAATCCTGTCTCGACTCCACATCAGGTACACCAAAGTGTTACCAAACTTGGATCTAAGCTGTACATTAGATATGATAGCTGTGGTATTTCTTACCCATATCAAGTTGCCCTTTAATATCAGTTTGACACGTTGATGAGCTTGGTCTAGGCCGTGAATTGATTCTTCAGCTCTGTAATCCAATGTGATTAAACTGGGAAAGCTGTTGAGGTGTTTCCTGCTTGTTCCTACTGTAACATATTTGAGGTAAGACGCACAAAAATAAAACTTTAAGTAGTTTACTGAGATTAAAATTTTGGAAAATGTAAAAACAGCTTACTTTTTTTTGTATTAAAATTGCTGCAATTTTAGTTTTGGCAGACCCTATAACATCAGGATAGACGTGAGATTCATATGTGATCCGCCAGACCTTATTTGTCACTCAAATCAATCTATAAACATCTGTTCTAGAGCAACAAAGAGAAAGTGAAGTTTTTACTGCAAAGCTGATAGTTAGGAAAATGAATCCACTAATGTTTCTGAAGTGGTGCTGTTGAGGTGAGAACAGGCTGGCTGCTCTATTACTGTCCCTCACTGTATGATACTTTGTGTTTAAGATATTGCTTTTCAAGTACACAGAGCTAATAAAACCACGCTAATCTGTATTACCATCATTTCATAGATCTTACATTTCCTACACTCAATTTTACAACATGTATATTTAATAATTTTTAAAATAACTGCTGTATTAGTTAACAAAAAATAGATTAAACAGCTTGACGTATTTGATGGCAATAATATTAGGTAAGATTCACAGGGGTTATTTTGTAAGCTGAGTGCTTTAAGGGAATCGTGATTAAACTCTCAGTCTAAGGGCAGCACACTGCTTCTGTGTTATTTTTTGTTTGAATGTTATAAATATGATTGTATTGTGTATAAGTAAAAGCAAGAAATATGCTAAAAAGCTTGCGGCTAAATATGGTTTTAAAAGTATTTAGTTTTTAGTTTGACCCAAAACCTAAAGGTTTTACGTTTTTGTACACTACAAAAGTGATGTTATGATCTGGTGTTATTGTATGTAATATTTTACTGTGTTTAATGTTTCTCCATTGTACTGTTTTCTATCATATGTTATGCAATGTTAAAACAAGAACATATACTTTGTATTTTTATAAATAAAAATATATACTCTTTTTTTCTAACCTCTTTTGTTGAATAATGCTTGAACACTTGGAAAAAATCCCCCTCTCTATTCTATGAAAACAATTCACCCATGACATTCTATTGTATGTTTAGTGTTCAGTGGCTACCTCTTATCATGTTGACACACTCTTTGCTATGCCAGAAAATACACTCTTAACTTAGAGGTAGCCACTGAACACTTTAAAACACGAGTCATTAAATTGAAATAAAAGACAAAAAATTGATATAATAAAATGTTTGTATTTAATATGTTTATATAGAGTGTGTTGTGTTTTAAAAATGTATAAAGCTTTGCCAGATCTACGCTGCCAGCAAAGCTGTAAGTGTAGTTGCTTAATGCATTGACTTATCATTCATTTGAACAGGTACGTTCTCTGACTCATTTTATAATGCAACCAGCAGCAGCTGCCAATGGAAACACTGGCATGAGTTTCTTACATGATTTTTCTCAGCAGTGGGACAAGTCTGCATCCGTGAGATTTGCCATGGACAGCCCCCTGACTTGCGTGGGGCTGTCGCACATCACTGCCCCGCCGCTCTGCAGACCTCGACTCTTTACCAGTTGCCTGTGATCACGAACCCACCCCCGCATATAACTGCTGCTGCAGTCACACCTCCAGGGGTTGTCATAGAGGGTCACAGTGCTCAGCTTCGGCAGGTTGTCAAAGAATCCTGAGGGCAGAACCTCAAGCTGGTTTCCGTTGAGCTTCACGGTTTGAAGGTCTGGCAGAGGCTGGAGCTGCCCTGCGTGGAGACTCTGCAGCTGATTGCTGTACAGGTACAGGTGCTTGATTTGAGTTTGCTGGAAAAGGTTCACAGGTAAGTGCCGGAGAGAGTTATTAGCCAGGGTGAGCCAATAGAGGTCATGGAGACCCCTGAATATTGACTCTGGGAGCTGGGCAAGCTGATTGTTGTTCAGAGCGCAAACATAGAGCGAATGTAGGGGCCGGAAGAGGTCCTTGTGGAGGGAAGTGAGCTTGTTCGAGGACAGAGACAGGACTCTGAGTTCCTGGAGGTTCTGGAAGGAGTATGGGGAGAGATTCTGCAGTCTGTTACCTGATAAGACCAGTGTTTTGAGTTTCACCAAAGGAGCGAACACAGCGTTTGAGAAATGAGTCAGCTTATTCCCGCTCAGGTGTAGCCGCTCCAGCTTGGGCACTGGTGTGAATATGTGATCTGGGAGTGACGTGATGCAATTCCCATAGAGAAAGAGCACAATGAGCTGGGATTGCGAGGAAAAGAGACCGACAGGCAGGGTCGCCAGCCGATTCCTCTGGAGGTGGAGGGTTTGAAGCTGAGTGAAGTTCACAAAGGAATCAGACGGCAGATGATCCAAGGAGTTGTTCTTCAGGATCAGGGTCTCCACCTCTTTCGGGATGCCTGACGGGAGTGAATAAAGCCCCCTGCCCTCACAGTCTCCCGTTGGAACACCGGCTTTATCCTCACACCGGCACTCATGTGGACAGGCATTAAGGCTTTCGAATGAAAGCAGTAGGATCGAAATGGTGAACCCCCACATCACTGTGCAGTCCTGTGAACACAGTAATCTGCTGTTAGGTCATCACTACAATCACTAATAATACATTTTGACAGCTCCATTTTCTTTTTTCTGCCCCACTAGGACTGGATAATGCAAATAATGAATTATGACTTGTGTCGTTATGGAACTCACAAAAGCACACTGCTTCAGCGAAAGTTCTCTCTCTTTCCCCTTTTTTTTTTTTTTTTTACCTGACACAGTTCTAACCACATCTACCATTAGCGGCCTTGTCATAATGAAGGGTGCTGCTGTTAACACATAGCTCTCACAGGATGGTGCTATCATGTCTCACTGTCTACTAGGTCTACTTTCTTACATCCATTATCATTAACCTCTTAATCCTTTACAGAGTTGTGGTGAGAGCCTACCCTGGCAGACACAGGGTGCAAAGCAGGACTACACCCTGGATGGGATGCTAGTCCATTGCACAGCACTACCCACACCAAGGGCAATTTCAAGTGACCACTCAACCTGACCAGCATGTCTTTGGATTGTAAGAGGAAACCCGAGTACCTGGAGAAAACCCCCACAAGAACACAGGGAGAACATGCAAACTCCACACAGACAGACCCCCTAGGCCAGATTTGAACCCAGGACTCTGGTGCTGTGAGGCAGCAACGCTAACCACCACACCACCGTGCCACCCTGTTTTCTTACAGTTGTACCTTATAGCTTATATTCAACCATTTAAAGCTCTGTTTAATCAAAAGTAATCTACATTTCACTAGCACACACAGGAGCTGTGATGTGTTCTCAGACAGATCGAATCTAAAACAAAGTGACTCAGAGCAGTTAAATGAACTGTATAACCATTACTGCAATCCTTATCAAGCATGTATACCTTATTGTGGGACCACCTTTTATAGTTAAAAAATACAAAACAATGGGATTGTTAAAAAGCTCAATCTGGTTATGATAACACTATGTAACACAATTTTTGTTCCTGGGTAGTAAGTGTTATTTCCTAATTGCTTATGCCTCAAAAGTATAGAAAATGGCTATTATTCCCCACAAACTTTGCTTTTGTGACCAGGACAGGTACATTTCAAAATATCACTATTTCCAATGAGAAAACGGGCGAATTTGTGTCTTTTCGTTCACATAAAGTCAGAAAAAAACAACATATGAATCCAAATTAACATGTATTTATACTAAAGTAATACAAAGATGACTACAAAAGGTTTAGAAGTGAGTAGTTTTTCGAGATCTACGATTATACTGTAAATTTACAGTATAATCGTAAATCTCGAAAAACTACTCACTTCTAAATCTTTTGTAAAAAAATTGCAATGATTGTACTTCTTATGAAGGTTGCTAGCGACAGCAGATAAAAGTCTTCTCTTGATCCCCAGCACATCATAAGAGTCCCCACCCTGCCCCCAGTGAGACTCAGACAGAGCCTGTGTGTCTATCCAGGCCATGGCCTCATACAGGGGCTCCCAGCTGACTCCACAATGAACCGACTTTGGATCAGTACCAACCTGAAGGAATGGGAGGTACTGTAAACGGTACTGATTATGATGTATTCAATAGCAAACCCACCGAACCACCCAGGCAGGCTAGTGTCTTTCTGTTTATAAAACGAAGAGAACTCACCTTGCTGTGGTGCATAGCAGCGTAGAGCTAGAAGAAGAAATAATCTGCCAGTTCACTCTTCTCGTAAACAGCCCTAAGGACTGGCATATTTTCAGGGAAGGCGGGCAGAGTAAACAGTTACTTTAAATGAGTGACTCTGATTTTACTGGAAATGGACATGACAGGTTGAGCAACAGCACACTGTTTGTGAAAGTTCGTACAAGAATACCAGTCATTCCTGCTATGCTCCAAAACCAAACATTCTGTATTTTGGCATGAACACAGAACAGTTTAAAGTAACTGAAACTAGTGTTTATGGATGTGTAGATGATGACATTCTGCATAAAGTATTAATTATGTATTTGATTATAAGTTTCTTTAAAGTTTTAATACTTTGATACAGCTTAAAGCACATGTAACTAGCTAAGCAAGATGTTTGCAGTCTCGTAGCTTGGTGTCTGGGCAGAGAGCCAAAGTTAGCAAGTGTCTAATCAAGATGTGTGGAGGAGTGGAGACACAGTGTGAAAACAGAACACAACCAACAAAGGACTAGTTTGAAACATTTTCTAACAGATTAGGTTAAGTAAGTCTGTAAAATGCTTAATTGTGACCACTATAGAATGTTATAGATTTGGGCGAGTTTCCCCCCTTACCAGGAGGTGTGTTGATGGTGTGTGATAACAGGGTGGATCCATACTGCTTGGAAGAGTGCAAGCAATGGGGTGGAAATGTTAATATATTCATAGTGTTTAATGTAATTTTTTTGTTTGAATCGTTGGTCAATTATTTGCTTTGACACCACGGACGTCTGTGTTATGATGCAAACGTATACATTAGGGCATGCTCTGACCTGCGCGTCTTTGCTTGCTTGTATCCAATGTTCATACGATTGTATTAACATTATTTTCTTTTACATTTATTCATTTATTTTTGATTAAAAAAATCATTTGTCAAATTTATTTCCCTACAGATGACTCAAAACACATATTGGCTTGTTATTGGTGTAAATCTTGCATATAGTTGAAAATGTCACCCAAAGTGTTTATCAGTATAACCCCATTGGATGCCCGCGGGACCTGGAGGAAAAGGGGAGAGGGTTAGGAGAAAGGCAAATAGATTAGAGCCTCGCTGAGGCCAAAGCGTACAAGCTGCGAAAGAACAGGTATGGCCGGGGGTCCACGATGACCTACAAGGAACCTGGGACGCGAAGCCAGGCCCGGCCTGTGGAGTGAGACTCACTTCCCCCACCCCAGAGGGAGCCCTGTGCGGACAATGCGGTGAAGAAAAGAAGAGGAGGAGGAGGAGGACCAACAAAGAATGTAAGACAAGAGTAGGAAATAGTGCACAGCTTAAATAGGGAAGAGAGAGAGATGACAGATGGTACAGCCAGAGCGGATCCCCGGTGCTGCACAAACCCCACCCAGAAACCGCCAAGAGCACAATGCCAGTTATTGGAAGCAGCTGGGGGGGCAGCTGCTGAGTCACCCCCCCACCCGAAAGCAGATATACCGAAAATGCGTCCGCTTCCCTTTCCCCAGCTGAATATGATCAGAAAGAACAGGACGCTGTGGTTTCGGGATAACTGGCTGAGAAAGAGAGAGGAAAGCAGGTGAGTGTCTTTTACGGAGTCCCCCGAACTAAGCGATAAGGATACATAAGAAAGTTTACGAAGCCTGCCTGGTTCCTAGCAGCTGATTGATCTCAAAACTTTATAAAGTGGGTTTCTTAAAGGATCCCAATGATTCTGCCTCAACAACATGACTAAGTAGCTCATTCCACACCCTCACCAGTCTCTGTGTGAAGAAGTGTCTCCTTCCCTCTTTCCTAAATCTAGCTCCACTTAATTTCCACCTGTGTCCTGTGTTTCTGTACTGCCCTAAAGTAATAGTTTGGATAAAATGAAACGTTTTCTGACAGGTGGAATCGGTGCGATTTACAGAAAGGTGGCAAAGTCACTATTCAGTATTTAAATGAGAAACCTATATGTTAATGATGCAAATGACAGTTTTACATCAGTTCAGGATTTCAATCAATGGACAGTTGGGATTGAAAGGTAGTAAAGGCAGAGAAAAACAAAACAGCTGTGTGTTTCAGGAGATACAGAGAAAGAAGAGAAGATAGTAGAACATAATAATACAGCAAAGAGAAAAAAAAAGTTAAAAGTTAGAGAGCTAAGTATTATTATTTTTTTGTTTTTTAGTGAGCAATTATTATTTTTATTTATTTTTCCCCATTTTGAAATGTCCAATTATGTTTTTATTCCTCACCGCAGTGGGTGCCCACACAGCACAGACATTCTGAGGGTGTATGAGCGTCCTCTGATCTGACATGCGTAATGCCACATTCACTTTTATGCCCAACAATCCAAAGCAGAGTTAGGCGGGCTACCGATCCTGGAGAACAGAGATCAGCCCTGCCTCTTATCCACTCTGAATGTGCTCGGTGTCTGGCCAGTAGGTTCGCTGTTGTGTGATGAGGAGAAACAGTCCTTGCCGGCTTCCCATCCCCCACCCCGGGAGCGTCAGAGCCAATGTGACGGCCCCTTCGGAATTCCCAGCACAGCTCGGCTTCTTTGCACAGCCTGGATGTGAGCCGGCACCATCCCAGCGGCAGCACTTCAACTGGAAGAGCCACTTGGGGACCCCAGAGAGCTAATTTTACTGTCATTTTCTAAATGTATGTTCTTTTATTAATAATAATCCCCCAAGCGTTGAGTCATCTTCAAATTAGACAAATTTGCTAATTATCCTTATCTAGGTCATGAAACATGAGGTTTCGTCTCTCTGCTTCCAGTTTTAACCAGTTCTGTATTCACTTGTATGTACTATCTTGTATACCCACGGATTGCAGCTTGAGGATTAGCCTTTCATGTGACACTTTGTCAAAGGCTTTTTATTGTGGGTTGGAATGGACCTGGTGAGCAAGTGCTCGATGTGCATGGTTTGGGGCGGTCGATGGGCGGCCAGGATGACGTTGTGCAGCAGCAGACTTTCCTGACGATACGTCACAATAATGTTCTGCACATACCCATTCAAAAGTCCAACATCTCTGACAATCTGCCTGAGAAGAACCACATATCAGAACTCCTTCAGCGCTCTATGAGGCACTGATCCTCATCAGCGTGGAAGAGGGAGCCTCTGAATTAGCACTTTCCAGGGTGGCCTGGCTCTTCCACTTGGATATTAAAGGGTCCTGTAGTTTCCAGACTGTTCCCAAGGGGATGGTCCTGATACCTCTGATGGATGTTGGTCTATGTTGCAGGTGTACTGTCTGTCTGTACAATATGTCACACTTTGGGGTTTTTCTTATATCGAGTGAACCGCTTGTCCAACTGTCACGAAATGTGCTAAGGACCATCTTTTGCACCAGTTATATATTGTGATATAATCTCAGGGTATATGGAGTTTGTCTGTCTGCATGTCAAACTTACTGACTAGCTTATATAAAGATACACATGTCTGCTCTGGAAATCTCTAATCTAAAGTAAGATATTCAGTTGTCAGTATCCACCGTGACCCCATGTTTCAGTTCCATGAATAAACACTGTGACCTAAATAATGTGGTTTTATGAGCCTTTAATAGCTAGAACATACAAAAGTAGGCCTAATTCTTGTAGTTATAGGAACTTAAGCACCATTTCCATATTCATAAAATGAGAAGCACAATTCATCTTTATTTCATGTTCAAAGCATGAACTAAATCGTTTCAACACTGGTCAGATGATCAAATAATAAAATCTCTTCATCAAGAACTCTGAAAATTATCCATATAAAACACTCAATAGGGCTGAATTAAGAAATACCAAAAGAAACTAAATACATACAATGACAAATGTCATAACATCCAACTCTACTTTATGTCCCCGAGTTGTATAATCCAGTAGTGCCACTACAGTAGATCCCAGGTCATCCCCAACTCCAGTGGATAGAACAAAGTCCAGCCTTCCTCCCAGTCCCACTCGGTAGCTACTGCCTAACAAAGCTGTACTGCTTCTCAGCCCAAACCAGGCGCATCACGTGGATGTCGCTGCGGTAGCCGATGGCGGAGGCCCAGCAGTACTCGGGGGAGAGGACCTTGGTGGGCTTGTGGAGCCAGAAGTACTTGTTGAGATGGCTCTCGTCATGCCACAGCGCCTCCACCTGGTTGTTCTTGTCCTGCATGATGGCCCGGTAGCAGTTCTGTGTCAGGGTCTTCACCTGCTGCCACGTGCCCCCAAAGACAGCCGCGTGATAATACATGTCTCCTTGCTTTACGTAAGCTGCGGACTTGGGGTTATGGTCCAACGTGTAGAAGAACTTGGGCCTGTGGTAATAGTAGGAGTGGAACAGAGCGACCAAATCACCCAGAGCCTCTGTGCCAAAGCGGCCCACAAACTCCTGGTCCACGTCCAGGCAGAACACGTACTGGGCCTGGTGGCGGATGAGGGAGTCAATGGTGTCTGCGATGGTCTTCATGCGCAGCATGGAAACGTCCTGCCAGCGGCTGTGCCGGAGGACCTTGATGACTGTCATACTCCGGCCGGCCGACAGCTTGACCTGCGGAACCCTGTCAGGGTCATCTGTGAACACGTAGTAGATGACCCTTTGACCCACCATGAAGTGCTGCTCAGCTGAGGAGAGGAACTTCTCAAGGTAGAAGTCCAGGTACCTGCAGGTCAACGGAGGGAAAAGGAGCAGTATTCAGCAATGTCAGTGTGTGTTAACGTTCTCATTTCTGATTTCATGAAAACTGTCTAATTTTTTCTTCCTGATAAGCTTATCTTATTTTTCAGTGCCTCATTCAGTTTACAGAGCAAAGCAATGATGTGTACTTTTCAAGTACTGAAACACAAATGTAAAAACACCTGTTTCTTTAAACTTCCATTTACACTTGAAGAAGAAGCTTTTGAAGTGTTGAAAGCTTGTGTTTGTATTTCATAGCAGATTGACAGTATTAGCTCCTCACTATCTGTTATCTCATGTTTTAGAACTGGCGAGGGAATAAAAAAACTACTGTATTCTTTTGGATTTAAGATTGAATTTCTGAGTTTATTTTACATATAAATGTATTAAATAGGGATAAAATCGATAATTTTTTTCTGAAACATCGGTGGGGAAAAAAAATCTCAGTATTCATGCTTTACATGTGGAATATGATTTCTGATTAAGTTTAAAATCCCTGGCATGTATGATGAAGCAGAATCTGTGCAAGTACAGTGCTCTGACAAACTCATTAACACAGTCATTCTGCGCGCTCTCTTTTATTAAAACGCGCGCAAAAGGCGCATCAATTCTCTCCGTTCACTTTCTTGTTTTAGTTTAATGTGTCGCTTACTTTTCAGTATGTACTTTTATTGTCAGTGTGAACGTGTACCTCAGTGCAGCAGTATTTGTAACGCTATGCATCCTCTGTCTCATCTGATCCACTTTCTGTTTTTGCTTTTTGTATACTTTGAAACATTTTCTTTCGAATATTCATAAACTGAGCTACATTTTCTCTCCATTCCTCATCCACTAAAAATGTTATATTTTTGTGGAAATATTTCAATTTAGTTTCTGATCAAGCCAGTTGTTACTACACCCAGCAATTGCCACAATAATCAAAGTTTGATAGACATAATCAGGTGACAATGTGTTTGTGAAGTGACAGAGAACCACGTTTGAACGTTATTTGATCCTCTGATGTCTAAACGTCTGCTGCATCCTAGGATACAGTGTAGGGCTGCTTATTACAATGTCAGAATGAAAATGAAACAGCATTTTAATTAAAATATTGTGTATTTCCTAGAAAACAGTACCGGGAAAATAATGAATAGACAAAAATCAGGTATAAATCAGTAAAAACCGACTTCCAGTTAAAAAAAATAAAAATAAATCCTGTAATTTTTTGGTAAAACTTTGAATCAACCAATAATGCAGAACCCCAGGTATAGTGATGGGTGTATTAAAATTGCCAACAAAAGACGTAACTACCCGAGAACACAAACAACAACGTGATTTACTGCCAAGAAAAGAAAAATCGAAATGTTACTGCCTGATCTCGAATCATCCATGGCAGCCATTTTCAAAGAAGCTTCATTAGCTTCCTGAGGAATCTGAAGAGAAGTTTGAACAAATGTCAGTGTTTCTGACAAACAGTACCAGCTTGGACAGAAATGCTGATCACTCAGTTCTTTCTAAAAACAAAACTAAAGGTTGATTTTGCAAATATTCAATTAAATAACTTAACAGTTTGTTAATCTCTTTGCAAATAAATAGCCAACTGATTTGCACACATATGTATCTGAGCAAGTCTTACCTTCCAACAGCGAACACTGTGAGAGCAACAGTGACATTCTGCCTCCTATACACTTCATCATAGTGCTGTGGGTTGAACATTCCGTCCCACATGACTGGCGCGCCCCAGTAAGTGCACGTCTGCACGTCAGTCCTGGACCTGGGCGCGCCAGAGGGGATTAAAGGTTTCAAATCAGTTTGCTTCAATAAATGTCTGGGAGCGTGGAGTGTAAAGTGCATGTGTCTTTTATTAAATATACGACATATTCTGCCAACACATTTCAAGCAGTGTTTATACAGCCCTGCTAACATGAAGCCAGTACCTCAAATGGTCTCGGAGATATGAGGCTTTGGCACTGTGGAGGCGGCAGCATTGTACAATTACTCTCACACAATGGTTAATCTTTCTTGTGGGATATCTTTGATCTAGAGAATCACAGAACACAGCTGGGATGCAGAATAGCAAATACCTCCAAGTGTTACGGCTATCATTCAGAAACCAAAAAGCAACAGTTCACAGTGAAGGCTACTCCTCAGTTTTGCCAGGGTAGGATTCATTCAAATATCAAGTCAGCGTCTCTAAATGTTTAAGAGTCTCAATTGAGAGCCGTCCAGCACTCTTACTGGCTACGATGGTAAATGTAAATGAGGAACTACATACAGCAAATTGAGCAAAAGCAATGCTAACTCACACAGTCTCACGATCCCCATCATCTAATCTGTAATAATGTACAGCTGAGGGTTCTTTATGGGTTAATCAGGTGTTGAAGAAGTGGCAGCAGTGGGGCTGACAACAGATAACAAATGTAAACATTACAAAGAAACATTACATCTTGTTTGACACAGATAGGGCTGAAACACATTTCTACATACCAGAGATCAAGGGAGTTGTCCACATGGTTCCCAGGCCTGAGCCGAGAGCCAGGAGGTAAATGGCACTTTTCCATGGGGATCAGGCCCTCAATATACCTGCAAACAGAGATAGACAGAGAACCAGCATTAACAGGTGAGCCTGGAAGACCCCATCTGCAGTGCCTCCAGTGTGTTCTTGCCATATGGAATGCACATTTCTACTTGTGCCACAAAGCTTTTCCCAGGGCTTGGGGAGATTAGGAGGTTTACAATGAAGATACCATTCCCTTTGTCAAAAACACTATTGTGTTAAACCTACAACATATGCATTATAGAAAGCCTGTCCGTCCCTGTGCAAAACAGATGTTTTTTCAGATTTGACGGCTGAAAAGAGGGTTAACTTGACAGAAGGAATGAGAAACTAGAAACCCCTCAATTAACCATAATGACGTACTGCAGAAAGCCTCCCATTCTGCATGATCATTCATTACAGTATTTAGTTTTTTTTTACAACTTTTCTAATTCTCACACCTTTATGTTATTATTTTCACTTACTCATACTTGTATTTAGTTTCTTCTCTTTTCCATACTAGCCTATGTTTACATCCCATTTGCAGATAATTAGCATCCAAAATATTAAATAGTGAATCTCAAACCATTCCAACATTTGAAGGCGCTGAAAAAGACTTCAAGCTAAACGTTTGTTATTGACTTGAATTTGTATTATTTTTTTCTGAATTAAAACAGCTTGTTTGAACTAAACTGGATTTGCACTACCAAGGCTAAAATGATTACAAGAGAGTAGGTCTGAATGTACTGGAATGTGCAGTAGACTGGAACAAGCTCACCTGGACACTGACAGAGTACCCATCATAATAATCACTGTGTCACAGAGTACTGATCATTATAATCACTGTGTCATACAGTACTGATCTTATAATCATTGTCATAGTACTGATAATTATAATCACTGTGTCACAGAGTATTGATTATTATAATCACTGTCACAGAGTATTGATCATCATAATCACCATGTCAGAGTACTGATCATTATAATCACTGTGTCACAGAGTACTGATCATTACAATCACTGTGTCACAGAGTACTGATCATTACAATCACTGCGTCACAGAGTACTGATCATTACAATCACTGCGTCACAGAGTACTGATCATTACAATCACTGTGTCACAGAGTACTGATCATTACAATCACTGTGCACAGAGTACTGATCATTACAATCACTGTGTCACAGAGTACTGATCATTACAATCACTGTGCACAGAGTACTGATCATTACAATCACTGCGTCACAGAGTACTGATCATTACAATCACTGTGCACAGAGTACTGATCATTACAATCACTGTGCACAGAGTACTGATCATTACAATCACTGCGTCACAGAGTACTGATCATTACAATCACTGTGCACAGAGTACTGATCATTACAATCACTGTGCACAGAGTACTGATCATTACAATCACTGTGCACAGAGTACTGATCATTACAATCACTGCGTCACAGAGTACTGATCATTACAATCACTGTGCACAGAGTACTGATCATTACAATCACTGCGTCACAGAGTACTGATCATTACAATCACTGCGTCACAGAGTACTGATCATTACAATCACTGTGCACAGAGTACTGATCATTATAATCACAGTGTGTCACAAAGACGGCCGAAGTGGCGGCGTCAGAACCAGGAAATGATGAACACAACAGGCAGGACGGATGAAATGAAACAATGATGGCGCCTGCTTGCGCCGGTTTATTGCAAAATAAAAGGGTTGAACAAACAGAAACAGGACACAGCACTCTACGCCAAAATAAAAGAGACAAACAAAAACGGACTATACTTAACAAAACGGTGCACGGACAGACACACTGACAAACATGGTGAGTTTTGAATACACAAGTATCATGCTGGTCCCACCAGCACCCAATAGCAATTGTTGTAAACGATTTCTCCTCCTCTCTCTCCCGTTCTCCACTCACCGAACACCCAACCCCGAGTGAGTAAAACATGCATCTATATATACTGTTGTGCTGGGATTCAATTACTAATTAATCATTCACTTGAATCCCAGCACGTGAATTAATTATGTGCAACCTCGTGCTCACATATTAACTACTTTAAATGCACGTGAAGTGATGTACAATCCCGTGCCTAAATACAATTATACATTTCTAAACACACGTGAAACACAGACCCGTTTATATCCCGTGTACCAATGACTATACACCAACATTTAACACACCACACGCAACATATAACAGATAATATACACAAGGGCGGGCACTTTGTCACACAGTGTCACAGAGTACTCCACTGCAACAAAGGGAGAGGCTACCGACTCACCTGACAGATAAGGGTCCATACAAAGCCACCAAGAAAAGCACTGGGGGAAAAAGGAGCACTTTTTTCCTTTTCCTCAACATCCTAAATAAAATAAAAAATAGACATGTTTTAATAATAATAATAATAATAATAATAATAATAATAATAATAATAATAATAATAATAATAATAGAAGCCACCAAGGAGTAAATCAGACATGCTACTTTGTTGCTTCTGAGATTCTGTTTTATCTGATTTCAGCATTAAAAAGTTTTGAAGCATCCATTTTTTTTATGCCAACAAGACAGGCGCTCAAAATATTTCCAGCCGAGGTGTCACCCTGTTTAGGGATAAATATAGCTGTGTATCAATAGCATAACAATGACAATGAACCCCATAGCTAGGCAGGATATTGCCCAGAGGCAGCATATACAAATAAAACAGAGTTGGGCCAAAAATTGAGCCCTGTGACACCCTGCATGTAACCTTCGACAAAAAAGAGGTCTCCTCTATTTTAACAAATTGGACCCTGTTTGAGAGATAGATCTTTAACACTGAAAAAAATTTATTTGAGAATACTCTATCACTGCGTCTTCCATCTATCTCTCATTTTGCTACTGATTTGTGAAGTTTGAATGAACCCTTAACTCAAGTACACCCATACATGTTGAACCCTATGCATGGTACAATGGTTTCACTAGCAGAGTGATAAGGGTGGTAGTTGGTGCTCGAGGTAGCAACAAGATTGCACACAATACCTCTGTTGCCTCTTGAGATGGTTGCGATGCAGAGCAATACCTGCCTTTAACTTGCTTCAGGGCCCCTTTTTCTTCTCTCTTGATAATTTGTTAGCTTTTTTTTTTCCTCTAAAGATCCCCAAATAAAATACAGGGAGCTGGCAGCTGCCGGTGCTCTATAAAGTTGCACATAGCAAGAAGATAGAAAATGGAAGCTAAAGGTTAATCTGCACAAGAGGAATGATGAATATAGTACCTCACCAAATACTAGGGAGGGGAATTTCAAAAAGGTTCCTATTCAAATATATTGGGGCCAACATTTCTGTGTATTTGAATACCTAAAATAAAGAATAAAGACAAACACGTATGTGTACTACAGCAGACAGCACAAAAAGTGTAAGCCACTAAAGTTTAAGCTCACTCTTCAGAGGAGCCGGCCGGGTTCACGAAGTGTACAAACAATGTCCAAGACGAGATTTCTTTGTTCAAGTTACTTGGTTTATTCAATAACCTGTAAATAATTAAAAACAGGGAACATACCTGGTTGTACCTTTAATGGTCAGTGTACATGTTGACGTTACTCCATCCATTCACAGAAAGCCAACAGTAGATGTTTATGAGCAATGATAGAAGTTAGATGGAAGTACTTGATCCTCTCCCTATTGAATCCTGTGTTATAGCTAATTAGTTGGGACAGTGGACTACGTTAATGGGCCAGTGGACTGTTGGTGGGATAGTGGTCTGTTAGTGGGGACAGTGGACCAAGTTAGTGGGGACAGTGGACTAAGAATTAAAAAAACTACTTCCAAGCTGTTTTCTCATTAGTGATTGCGCTGTTCTGCTTAGCATTTAGTATGTCTTTATAGTCATCATAAAGCTATATTAGCTTTCTAATTTCAATGTTACTAAAGCCTGGCTTCCTTTTCACCACTTGCTGCATCCATTTGTTTACCAGTTTAAAGTTAGCAGATGTTTCACGATTGCCTAGCAACAGCGGCTGTATGCAGTCATTACAGGGGAACTCAAGCAGGGGATCTGTTAACATTCACTGAAAACAAGTCAACAAAATTGGCAACAATTTAAAAAAGAATATATTTACTGTAGAACTTTGCTGTTACAAGCATTGCATGATTAATTAGGGTCGTTAAGTTTAATACGCCAGTCTCATTCACATGAAGTTGCAGGGTTTAACATTCTGAAAACGTGTCAAGCTAGTAGAAACAAACACCTGTTTGCTTCTACTAGTAGCTAATATAAGTCTTTCATGTACTCGAATATGTAATATGCTATTCGAATAGCTTTTTATTTTCGTATAATCGTGTATTCCACTACAATAACCCATCCCTACCAAACACCAACCCTGACATGTATTCTCAGATATTCACAAACTGCCTGGCAGTCTCAGTAAGAACCAAGGATCTGACAGACTAACAGAGGGCTGACCAGAATGTCCATGGTGGACAACACTGTACAGAGGCATGGCAGATGTTTCTGTTCGTTTGCCCAGTCAGTAAAGAACTCCAAGACTTTCTCTACCTGGATTGAATAGCATGATCTACGTGTCACCTGCCTGAAATCTGATATTGCATTTCAACCTGCTCTTCATATACAAATTCAACTGCTTTAAAAGGGGCAGGAACCAAAGATTCAAAAAAGACAGAATGGGGTTGTTATTTGTTGAGCTCTAGTGCTTTGTGAACGTGTATTGAGTCTATTGCTTTCCTCTGTAATGTTGCAATGTAGCTCTCATTCTGTTATTTATTGACCTGTATATATCACCTTTTTAATGGTAAAAAAGTACCATTGGTTAAAAAAAAGTACCAAGGACACTCTGGTCGGCCAGGGTGTCCTTGGCTCACCGTGCACCAATGACCCACATAGTCTGGGCAGGTGTCTGCAGGCTTGCCTGTAAGCTGCCCAGGAGCTGCATAGTGGTAATAATAATCTTTATATAGCGCCTTTCATAGTGGACCACCATCACATCAGCTGCAGAGTCACTTACAACCATGTCTCACCCGAAAGACAGAGCACAAAGAGGTTAGGTGATTTGCTCAGGGTCACACAAAGGCTGAGTTAGGATTTAAAACCGGGGACCTCCTGGTTACAAGCCTGTTTCTTTAACTACTAGACCACACAGCCTCCTATATATATATATATATATATATATATATATATATATATATATATATATATATATATATCTGAGAGAGATGAAATACTGTTTTGGAAAGCACATCATGCTGGCTGTCGTGCTCAAAGGCGGGGAGGACAGTCCACCAGGGATTCTTGCGTGTTCTATATTACAGATTACAGGAACAGAAAGACAGTGCGACATTAAGAACTCAGAAATTCAGACAACCAGGAGCGCCAAGAAGTCAGGACCAGTAAAAGTCTAGGAGCCAGGGGTTGAAAATGTCAGATCCGTTGCATCCCTCTACACATTTTTATACGTAGGTTTTTCTGAAAGAACTATCCCCAAGCAGTAAGTTTAGGGTGGGTGCAGGCTTTTTCAAATGGGACAAGCTTGTTTTTTTTAAAAAAAAATTATGATTCATGTCCACACCCCCAAAAGAAACTTAATAGCAAAACAGGTTAACCTGAGATAATGGTATGATTAGAAAACAGTTGATAGATTTGTTAAATGTTTACATAGACGAAGTACTAACCCAATAAGAACACCTAATTTAATTGATTTATACAGATTTGAAGCAAAAGAACATCTTTACTGATAGAAAAATAATTGAATACATCTTTACTGATAGCATTAACAATTGATGTGTCCTCAGACAGCAATTGTAGGACTTCCCTCTCACAACACTTTGAGCTGAGTGACCTGCATAAACCTCAGATTCTAGGAGTATGTCTTCTAAGCCACTTTGTTCAAATCGCTTTCCTATGACTGCCATCAAATTAATGGTTTTGTGGAATCCACCAAGCCTTAGTACTGTGTCACTGAATTTATGAAGATGAGGCCAAGTGATTTATTTTGCTTTGGAGTATATTGCTTCATCCAAAGTGATCACAGTGTTGACCTGACCAAAGGAATTTCATCATGGCTTGCATTGATTTTAGGATTAAATTCAGTTGGCAATGCAGGAAGTAAAGGACAGTAACCAATCAATGTGGGTCTGGAATTCCTTGTTGATATCACTGCATAAAGGCACTCCACCCTGGCACCTTTTGAGATGTCCTATCAGATGCTTGAAATTCCACATCAAAAAGCGTTCTTGGGCACATCAGCATCCACGTTGCATCTATGAGTGAAGCTTACTTTCTTATTGGAAATTATTCTTTGAACCATTCAGGTGTGTTCATGTAACTGAGAAGATTAACAGCTATTGGTCATCGACCTTGCACTTTAAATTCCAAAAGGACTGACTCTGACTCAGTGTTGTATTTAAAGATCGAACACCAGATCCCACGTGCGATCATGAGGTTGCGTTGCTCAATGCTCCCTGAATTGCTGTTGTGCCATCGGAACGCTGATAAAGCACCAGCGTTGTTGCATGGGTCGTGTGCTTTCCATCTAAGGTCTCTTAGCTGAAATCAATGTTATCAACTGCAGCTTGAACAAACATTCCTGGTGATATGATGGAAGGAAGAACAATACTCCCACTCGAATATCTGACTAACTGTTCTTGTGCAGCTCTAGCGTCAATTCTTGTCAATTCATCATAACTTCTTGTGTGACAAAAGCGATTCAGCATAGTAATCACTTGCTTGGAACCTGTGATGTGTCGCACAGACATTGCTAATCCTACATGTTTTGGGTACGCTTTTGACCTTTAGAAACTGTGTAGATTAAATCTTGTGCCATGGACAAGATATGCTGGTGAACTTTTGTTAGCTGGTTCATTTATTTCCATTACATTAGGGTCATCTTTTGTCTGCTCTTCAATCATCATCTGCAGGAATTTATAGAGCCTGTCTGCTGTCACTTTGGATGCTTCACGTGAACTTATCAGATATGCCTGAACTGGCCATATGTTTAAGCACCTGCATGCTTCGATGTCTTGACACAGAATTTGAGCAGCGTGGAATAAGACGTAGCTTTTGAAACTGACATTTTCTTTAGTTTGCTCAATCGTTGAAAACCAAGCATCTTCATCTAGTTTGTGGCTAGGGCTGTAGTAAAACATAGATGTTGTATTAATGACATCTGGCAATAAAATCTTGCTGCTGTACACAAGTTCAGGTTTGTTTGCCTGAAACTGGCTTTGCAACCTGATACCCGTTTCCATAATGTGCTAGAGGCACTTGTTAAATTTCTCTGTTGTGTATGTTTCTGATGCAGGGACACTGCTTACAAAAAGGAGTTGTCTGTACATGTTTAAAAGTGAAGACATGTCAAAAGCCTTACACTGTACAAAAAGCTGTGGATCACTGTTTTGTATAAGTGTGTTAAATAATGTTTCCTTTTTCATGTTGGATTTGCTTGTGTATGCACTGTAGCACTGTAGGTATTTTGCGTCTGATGCAATTAGTTCAGTACCTGTGACACGTATGTAAAAAGCCTCGTCATGGCGATATATTGCTGCCTCACTCACTGTCTTCTCTGTATTTAGTGTCCTAATTTGAAAAAAGTTTATTATCACCCTTGTGTTTGGTCTTTGCCAAAACAGACACTTGTCGCAGTCAACTGCAGCTACATGACAGTGTGTCTTTAACTCTGCCTGAAAGACGCTCTCTGGGCATTCAGATTTGCGCTAGCGCTAAAAAAGTTTGGAGTTTTAGCCTGAAATTTTTATGGTAGAAAGGGGATGGCCCAAAGATGGTGCTTTTATATGGAGTGCCATGTGTAAAAAAAGCCTTAATATTTTAACACGGCTTTTTTTCCAGATTTAACTTAAATCTTGTATTTTTTCCCCAGAATTATAAATGTTGTGAATTATATATATATATATATATATATATATATATATATATATATATATATATATATATATATATATATATATATATATATTATGTGTACATTCAGATATAATTTATAAATCTAGTTACAAGATTTAACATTCAGCTAAATATTTAAAAAAATATATTTATGCAAATGAGCGCCGCCCGCTTTGTGCTTTCACGCGATTTGATTTACTGAACGACTAACTTGCACTGTGAGCTGAGAAACTGACATGACAGCATCAGACGGGATGACAGAGGAAAAAATTCTCTCAGCTGTGTCACCTTGTCGATCATGATTCCGCCTGAAATTGACACATGTAAAATGTTTATTTTATTGTACATTGCATGTGCTGCTATTTACAATAATGCTGTCTGGGTATGAATTACTATCTACAATAATTAATGGACTCACGTACACATGCGATCTTCAATAAACTCCCAATTTAATGGCAGTACTGTAGCCCTCCGGATGAAATTGTTAGCTGGCTATTTATTTATTTTTTTATTAGCAGTGGGAGTAAACCGCTTCAGCAAGTATAGTAGAATCTGCCCAAACTGACGGATCGCTGTAAAGATAGCTTAACGTTTGGTATTTGATTTACCGTCGGCTAACTCGACATCAATGAAAATGGCTTTATCTCCCCAACCACAGCAGCTAGAGTGCTCAAATCAACTTTAATTATAAAGGAGACCAGTTGTGAATTGTTTCACATCCTTTGTTTTACATGTGAATCCTAATAATAATTTCTGAAAAACAACAACATATTGCATATGCGCACACACTTAACCTGACGTGCGCAAAATGGTTTGATATCCCAAACCACATCAGCTAGCATTTTCAAACAACTTTAATTTAAAGACCAGTTGTGAATTGTGTCACAGCTTCTGTTTTACACGTGAATCCTAATAATAATTTTGTGAAGAAGCAAGATATGTACGGTAGTAACCCAATCAAATTATGTTATTCCCAACCACAACGGTTAGCGTTCTCAAAACAACTTTAAATTAAAGAAGACCTATTGTGAATTGTTTCACAGTTCTATACTAACCCATGATAAAACCCAAGATTGGTATTTCAAACCACAATAATTACACTTTTCAAACCAACTTCAATTTATAGAAAACCAACCGGGAATGTGTTCACAATCTTTACTTAATCTGTGCATGGTTTTCAACAGCGACTTCTATGTGGGGGCGATGAGGGTTACACAACACGTGACAGCACGAGGTAGGTGGGCTAAGTATGCGTATATGCGCTATGTTATTGTTTTTCACAAATTATTATTTGCATTCATGTGTAAAAGAGAGCTTGTGAAATAATTCACAATTGGTCTTCTTTAAATTAAAGTTGATTTGAGTCCTCTAGCTACTGTGGTTGGGGAGATAAATCCCTTTTCATTGATGCCGGGACGCTGGTGCATATAAGAGATATGTTTTTCACGAATTATTCTTAGGATTCACATGTAAAACAGAAGCTGTGAAACAATTCACAACTGGTCTTCTTTAAATTAAATTTGTTTGGAAAATGATAGCTGCTGTGGTTGGGGATATCAAGACTTTTAATTGAACGTGGAGTGTATATTAGATATGTTACTGTATTTCACAAATTATTCTTAGGCTTCACAGGTAAAACATAGACTGTGAAACAATTCACAATGACTATTCTTTACATTAAAGTTGGTTTGAACGCTAGCTGCTGTGGTTAGGGAGATACAGCCAGATCCCTTTAAACGCGTCACTGTTTATAGATAAGAACTCAACGTTATATGAATATACTGTGTTATTATGTTTTAAGCAACATACTACAATAATATTCACTATGGTAATTGTTTGTTTATTGGTTTTAAAACGTTTAGTAAAACGTGGCCTATTGTTTGACCTCGTTAGTACAACCGACCCCCTTTTAATGACATCTTCAATCAGGTTCGTATCACAGTATAAATCTCCACATTTTCATGAAATTACTTTACACTTATTCAAATGATGTTTCAGTAAATTCAAACGATAAACATCGCCACCCGCGCAGAGAGATTACGCAGCCGTAAAAAAAGTGAGGTTGGTATTGCAATGGAGAAGGGAGGTTTCAGTTCCGTGACTGTTTTCTACCATGACCACTGCAACACCGTTAGAAAACTGACTTTCCTGCTTTTTTAAACACAAGACTGAACGTGAGAGTATATGTGTGCATGTGTTTTAAGTACTCATCCGGAGGACTACTGAGACAAAGAGATCAACTGGTGCTCATCACATTTAATTCGCCGCGGGCGACCGTGAGTTCCTAACCCTGTTTTTCTACTTTTTTACCCAACTCAGTTAGGTGTGTTTGTGCTGATACAAAAACCCATGCGTGATGACTAAATTCGAGTCTTTTTTTAAATAGTTCAGTTAGTTGGAGCAGTGTGTTTATCATGCGCTTCGTAGCTAACGCGTATTCTTAAATTCCCCTTACTGTGCAGCATGACGCCCATGGTGATGTTACGTTAAGTATGTCATGCTGCCTGTAGTTGCTTCCCATATACATTTACAATACTGTACAGTATTTCAGGTTCCAAAGAAGAAACACACAGGTCTCTAATGTATGTACAATCTATACAGCCATCTGCATATAATACACGATGTGATAAACGTTCAATACAATAATTTATAATAACATGAACTAAGTTTAATCAAAATTAGCACAAACCTCACGATGCAGTCCATTGTTTTTTTTTCTGAGTGAGGAGCCTTCTTGCCAAAGCCGGCAGTGACAAACCAATACCAGTTTAAAGACTGGCGTAAAACAGCCTTGCCTGGGAGAACATAAACTAGCCAAATTCTCCCGATCGGTAATATCCAGAAATCGAAATCAAACGTATATCCTGAAGATTTCGGATCCGGTGAATTCTGACCAGCTTGACGTGGCTAGTTGAAATACTACATAGACTCTAGGTTAAGTCGGGCTGTTTCTTTTTACCATGCCAGTGTGTAATGAGGATTGAAGGTGTGTCAGGGTTTGGTTTTGCCTTATATCCGCCAATAAGAAAAACAAGTGGAACGTCTCATATCCGACCGTCACATAACCGCCTCGCTAAATAAATAAATACATATTAAAAGTAGGCTACGAGAGTAACGGTTTTGGCAGCAAATGTAGCTTCCGCAATGGAAACAGAAAGCAAGCGTTCTAGCCACCAGCCTCTGGGGACGATCCCCTTTCAGGGAGGTGTGTGTGTCAGTCAGCTGCGTCTAGCAGTGACGTTTCAATCGAGAAAGACTACCAGATGTTTCATAAGGGACATGTATCAGTAAGAAATAGTAAACTGGATTTTTTTATTTTATTTATTTTTCAACCATAAGGGACTGCTAAAATATGATCAGTTTTTTTTTTTTTAAATGAGATACATATTATAACAGATATGAATAGATAATGCTAACAAATAATTACAAGTCTTCTTAGCATTTAGACTGTCATTAATAAATAGGTAAATAATTAATTCAGACATTGGTAATCATTAAATGTTTATTTAATATCCCTAACAAAATACAATATAAAAAATAATATAAAATATTGGCAATTAACAATGAGAATTTTTAAACATTATTGAATTAACATATTTACATAGGCTATATTTTAAATAGGCCTAATTAAAAAATATATATATATATATATATATATATATATATATATATATATATATATATATATAGTGCTTTTCTTTTTTCATAGTATCGGTTTGCTAATTTGTCTTCATAATTAAGTTTAGATTGTATTATTTTATTTGAGGTTTTGCTGCTCCACATTTTTCTGAGGCGTAGGCTAGAAAAACAAAGAAAAGCATTTGTTACTGCTTAATTTATAGACATGTTGGACAAGACAACATACTTCTCACCTTCCCTTATAGCTACTGTTAGTATGCTAGTATGATGGATTAGAAGTTATAACCTTCTTAAAATAACTACAACAGGCATGGTTTAAAAAAAAAAAAAAAAAAAAAAAAAAACACACACAGGTGTGGTTGGCTTCACTGTCGAGGTCAGAGCGAAAGAAAGCGGGCGGCACTTGTCTCGCCTCTCCCGAGTCACTGCAAGGTTGCAGCAGCCAGACACTATCTTAAAAAATACATTGACACAGTGTTACCTTTTCAGCAGAGCTCCCTTGAACTTAATAAAGGTTTTACGCTGTCAAATGTATGTTTATCTATTGACATAAGGTGTTTTACCAACTGTTCTTACAAATTATATGGATAGCTCCCTCTGTTGGACAAGTAACATTGTGTCATTTGGAGTTAATAGCAATAGATTTGGATACATCTGCCCACGTTAAACGCTATCCATGTAATGCGTAATAGAGTCTTGGGTGTCTTTTACATGCTTCCTTTTGTGATTACTGCTTGTAACTATATGGATAGTTTCCTCTCATGGACAAGTAACATTGTGTCAATTTTTTTTTTTTTTTTAAATTAATGCACGGATATCACGATCCTGAGTATGCGCTTCCGCTCACTATTGCCATTTGCTGATGATGTCTTTCCCTCCGAGTTCCATGCCGACATCACCTCAGACACCGTTGCTTGTGAAACATGAACAAGTTGAGCTGCCTTGGTCACTGAAGCTCCTGCCAAACGCGCCCCGACAATCACCTCTCATCCTTAATCACTAAACGGTAAACGGACGGTTGGTTTTGCGATTCATATACTGACCCAGGAAACTATAGAAGCTTATATGGTAAACAGAACGTAACATCCAATGTCCCACCACTGTGCTTGCGAAATAAAAAAAAAAAGTATTATTTTGGAAACGTTGAACTTTGAACTCGCTATTTTGTCAGAGTCCATTTATAAACAAGTTGAAACTCAGAAATTGTACATTGCTGTTAAAACAGAAGATATCTTTCGTAAATGTGTTTTTTCTTTAGAATAGAGAAGGAAGCATGTGTTATTTCATTGCCAAATTCACAAAAGACCGACTAAAGTTTGCTAAGATGAATGACAAGAGCTCCCGTTGCTCTCAAAAATGGAATCCGATATCCAAATCAAGACATACATGCAGTAATGTTTTCTTCTGGATTTCTTTCCATATCCAAATTAAATTTAAAATAGGTCTTGCATGTAAACCTAGTGCATGGATTAACATTGTAATAAACTGTCATTAAATGTTTATAAATTATATTAGAAAAATGTCTTTAACATGTTGGCTTAAACTGTAGGTTGTCACTTCAGTTATATATTTTATGAATTTATCACATTAGTGATGGGGTCCTTACGCCATAACAATTAAACCATTTCTATTTCTTTACTGCCTAATTTTAGAAATTAAATTGGCTGTATAGTGTACTTTACTACCAGTGTAGTAGCCTAAGTTAGCAGTCATGCTAATGTACAAAACCGCTGTTGGGTGTGGTAACGTGAATGCTTGTTTACTACTCAATTCAAGTAGTGAAGCACACTACACACGCACTACTTGTTTACTACTCAATTCAAGTAGTGAAGCACACTACACAGACACTACTGACTACTGTACTACTCATTTCCTGCCCATTACTACACACACACACTACTACACCATTTTCAGTAGTAATGTTACATCACGATTACTGCTTCGTTACCACTGGTTACTACATGGTTACTTCTAAATTAGCAGTATAACAGTAGTAATCAAGTCGTTTTTTTTTTCCATAAGGGGCTATACCTAAAGGTTCAGGACTCGGGCCCAAGAAGGAGCAACTACTCAAACAGTTAAACCGTTTAAAGCAGAAATGTTGTGTGTTATATTATAGTTAACCTCAGATAATAAAGTCAAATAAGTTCAGAAAGTTAACCTGTGATTACCCCTTATCTGTTTTAACTTTCACTTAGTATGGTCAATAATACAACATTTCTTATAGGATTTTAGTTGTTTTTTTTTTTAAATACACTTGCACACGTGCAGAAAGCCCGTTTGTGGATTGTATATCACTTCACGCACGATGCAGTAAGGCACGGTATTAAAAAATATTTTACAGCAAAGTATGTTTTTTTTTTAAGTCAATTGTAAACATGTTCTGTACAAGCGGATCGTTTTAAAAATCCTAACTAAAAGTAATGTTCCTTGAGTCTTGCCTGTGTCTACTTATTTCAGTATTTAAAATCCTCAACTTTACGGGACGAGAGCAGTTTTCCATCAAAGATTCCGGTGTATTGTTATTTTCAGGTGCGTGTTAAAAAGTTGTTGCAGGACTAAACAGCTTCCGCTAGGAAAGCAGGAAATACCGATTTTGGTCGTTTACATCTTTTTAAACTTATCATGTTTTACCACTACTGTGAAAATAGTATACGGATACTTATCATATGCAATGCATTGGGTCTTGTACATTTTTTTCTTCTGCAACTTTGCGGTGGACTTCTCGTTTTGTATTGTTTGTTGAATTGATTTTCTTTTTCGAGAAATTGACTGTTTCCAGTTTAATTTTGCAAAAAAATAATTTATAATTAATGGTAAGTGCATCTCTGTTTGACAATAGAAAAACATCCATCAGATCGCCATTGATTGCACCTGTACCAAAATATGACAGCATACCGCGTTCAACATTTTCATGCATTTTCATTATGAATATACAATTATGTGTAATATTAAAATGTGCAAGCATCAAATATTAAATACACGCATCCCTCACATTGAAATTCAGTTTGAGGACTCAACATTCCGTTCAAGGTCTGCCCATTCAATTCGATGTCTGTACATTCACTTCAGTGACTGCTCATTCAGTTAAAGGTCTGTGCATTTAATATTTGAGGTTTGCAGTTTCACAAAAAGTGTCAATCATTCTCCCGGACATGCACACTTCCATCAAGGAAATCGTACCTAGAACCATATAAAGAAGGGTAAGACTGTGATGCAGTTCGATAAACAGCAAGCGCATTATTGGAGCCCACTCGGCACTGATAATAATGATGTGCTGTGCAGCGCCAGGGTGCTCCAATAGAGGCGACAGACAGAAGGCAAAATGAACTTTTCATTTCCCTAAAGAAGAAAAGAGATGTAGGGAATGGGCCAGGAGGATCAGAAGAGCAGGAGTGAATCTCTGGATGGAAAATGGCTCAGGTAACTGCTGCTTCAATTTTGGAATTGCACGCTGTTACTTATAGAGAAGTCTAAATTAATAAAGAAAATTATTTTTACAGGTTCCTTAATTGAAAAAAAAACTTTTTTTGTGTAATAAACATTCCAAAAAACAATATTTGTGTGTGCAATAGACCTATATAAGTGTGAAATTAAAAGATCGTCTTTGTTGCCCCCCTCCCATGTTTTAATAATGCATTGTGACAAAGTAGTTGAGTCGATACAGGTGCAGAGGTGATGCAGTGCAGGAATAAAACAGACAGAGACTAATCCGGTTTGGAAAAGTGTTGCTTTATTTTTAATCCAGATCTGGTGACCAACAATGATCCCTGGCAATACAAAGCAATGTGTAATGCACGGGGTAAATAATAACGGGTTTGCAGTCCCAAACAATAAACACAGGTATCTCGTGATATAGTTTACTCATCATAAGTAAATGGTTTCAGAGCTTGGTATCAAGAACAGCCTCAGATAGTAATGCCTGTGGAACCTCATCTCACTTGACTCTTGGCGCTTCAATGGTGGATCTCCACACTACACACAATCACCCGTTTATAGTGGCTCACGCTTTGTCAAAGTCTGATGAAACTTGCTTGAGTTCATACATAGTATATCTAGAGAAGCATTTATCCCGTTATGATGAAACGGGATCTGCACATTCTAAACACAAGCTATTGAGTCTTGTGGATGTATCCGAATGCTTCGATCTACTTGTCTGGAAGTCATGCATGTGCACAGAGTGGATATGGGCCGTGGTCGTTCATTTTGTCATGTTACTGATGACTCAATTTTGAGTTCACTGCCGTGGTGGGGGATGAACGTCTGTGATGTGCTTGTTAAGTGAATTCCATACACAAGTTGCATGATGACAGGCTGTCCAGAGGGACACCCATCCTTATTATTTCCCTCTTAGATGGTGACATTCAACCAGGCTTTCCAGAGGTGTGGTATCTACATATTTTTTATCTATTTGCTGTAACATGTTATTCATAACAAATTGGAGTTTTACCATATAATTTTAGGGATGAGGCTCAACCCAGTATGCTAAACCCATTGGCTACCCAACCGTATATAGCTCAAGCCCACCTTTCACTAAAAATTCTGAACGTCCCTCCCCTCCCCTCTCATTATTGCAGCCCTGCACCTGTCTAGTGTGCTGAATGACTCCACCCATCGCTGCACTAGCATTGCACCCCCAATGCGGAAGACAGGCTTCACAATCATAGACCACACACCTGCACAACAAAGGCTTTTGTTAGCTTACCCACCACATAGGGGCAACACACAATAGTTGGCATGCCGTCAAGCAGGTCACATTCAAACAAAGACAGCTGGGTTTAAACTCCAAACTGCCCCAAATGTTTAACACGTTTTGAGCAAACAAAAAACAAAAAAAGAACATTTATTCGATGTTTTTCTTGTAGGCAAAGTAATTGCATTGTCCTGCTGCAACACTGGAAGGGAATCGGTGTGTTTTAAAATATATGCAGGCACTTGATCCTTGATAGCAATGTTTGAAGGGCCTTGGGGAGCAAATAGTTTGCAGTCGGATTCCAGATCGGATCCGTTATGCAACAGTCCCACAAAACCATTTTTTCGACAGAAACCAGGATTTTATAGATGTGGGCAACATGCACAGTGTAGTAATGTGATACAGACGAATACCTTTTCGCACTCTAGAACGGGTAATGTATTTTCGACAAAGAATAGGATTACACGTACACATGTCAACACATGTCGTATATCTTTTTGTAGTTGGGGCTATGTGGGTAAAACAGGCAGACAAGTAAAGACAAACCCATGCAGAATGTGGTTGAGGGATAAACTCTGCCACAATGTAAAAACAAGCAGCTTTGGCTGATCTAGGTTGGTGTGTTCAGAGGCAGAACGGGAGTCAAGAGGAGTCAAACCTAAAGTAAACAATTGCTAAGCATGCTGTTTGACCTGTATCTGTATTGTCCGTTTATTCTGGTCTGTGGCAGGGCGGAGGAAAAGCCCTGCCCATGAACAGAGGACAAAGCAAAGTCCTGCTGTTAGGTGTATTTACTACTTACTATTTAAGGGTGTATTTACTGTGTTTTTGTAAAAACTAATATTTTGTTATGGTCAGTATTGATTTAAATGTATTTTGTGTTTATTTAAAACATGATGTACTGTGATTTAAAAGTAACGGTTTGTTGTTGGATGAGTATTGTTTGTTTATTTTCGAACGGGGTCCCCTGCGCCCCCGTGTATAGTTTATATTTTGTTATTATGAGTTATAAATGTGATGGTGAAAAAGCAGTGTTTTGTTATTGTTTGGCAGCTTGGATGGAGAAACCCCATTCAGACAGAACCTTGTGCAGAAGGTCCTGATTTAATCTCTCGATTTAATGGATTAATTTGGTGCTAATTGGGAGATGGTCGCCAATATAAAAGCCTGCACCTCTCCCTGTTTCGGTGTGGTTGTTCAGAGGAGAAACGCTGAGTCTTTTCGAGCAGAGCAGAGCGAAACAAAAATACAAAAACAATTAACACTCACCCTCCTTATTCATTATTTCCGTTCTCTCAATGGGTCCTTTACATAACCATAGCGAAGAAACAGATCACTGGGGCCACTTCCCCTAAACACCCTCTGTCACTCCCTCTTTCAGTGGCGCGGCCAGTCACGTCTCCTGAAATCCGTGACTTCTGGTATCGTGACCCCGCCCCCTGTCTGGATGGCCGGCTTCCGCCTGACGCTGGAATGAACTGCCCAACCATCCATTCCAGGGCGTTCTGCTCCGGCTATAGTGCCCTCACAGGTCAGGAGGGAGATTGTTGATTAGGATTCATTCGCTCTGTCACAGAGCAGTATTTTTTAAGTATTTGTGTATTTTTGTTAATAGAAATAGCACAGCAGTGCACTTTGCATCCGAATACTGCCCGTGTGTTTGCAGTTCCTGCTTCTGGCCTGACGTTACAAACCTCAGCCGTCCTGTCACATGGCCATTGTGCCGTTTTGTTTGTTCAGTGTTTTGTTTTGTTAAATCTTTGATTCTGCAGTAAATTGTCATACCAGCGCATTCATTGACTCACAGTACTGTGTGTTTCTTCCGGGTCTGACATCTCCAAACAAGGCATCCTGCCACACTCCCACTGTCAGCGCCAGCTCCCAATAGTAATTAAGCCAGTTCAGTACCTCTTCCTCAACCCCAACCTGTGCCTCTCTGTCAGCCTCACCAATCGAACTGCCTTCCTCAGGAGCAGGCCGATAGGTCAGAGCTGCCTTGCACAGAGCAGGCTGAGAGGTCAGATTCAGAGCCAGGGAAGCACCCTGAAAGGACAGGAAGAGCTCCAAAACCAAGCAAGTCAAAGCACAGATAGAGAGCTTACAGTATGTCAGTTGTTTTATTAGAAAACACCCTGGAAGTATCAGAAAATGAACAATTAAACAGGAGTACACGCTGTCATTTCAGAGTCTGCATTTTATTTAACAACAAAAAGATACAAAGTTTTTTTTTTCTTTTTTTACACAAATCCCATTTTTTTCTAGGTCTTGGCTGTAGATACTGCCAATGCAAACTTTATAAGGTACCACAATGCAAGACAAAGGAAAAAAAAATCATTTATTTTTTAATAATAACTAGACCTATATATCATTTTTAATATAGAAAATGGGTTAAAAGTATTATATAGTTTATTTACAGTATATCCCATGCTAACAAAAATGAAGAAATTAGATATACAGTACTGATTACAGGACAACATCAATATGGAGAAATGAAATAAAATGTGATAAAAAGGTACACTGATGATATAGTTAAGGCTTTAAAATGTGTATAAAAACAAAAAAAGTTAATTATTAATATTTAAAAAACAGGAGGAAAAAAGATTACATGACATTATGAGGTCTTTTTTATACATACAAATATCTACACAGGATTAAATGGGACCATCAGACAGCGGTTTCAACTCTTGTAATTTAAAATATAAAAAGGGTAAAAAGAGATGCCATTCATTAAAGTTATTTTCACTGATTCCATTGGAGGGTCTACCACTTACAGACTGACAAGCAATCAGAGTCCTGGGGCGAGAGCGGAACTGGCATCCTTCTACAAACTACAGCAGGACCAGCTGGATGGGAATGGGCGGTGAGGGGCAAGGATGGTACAGCAGGACCACTGGATGGGAATGGGGTTGAGGGATAAGGATGGTACAGCAGGACCATTGGATGGGAATGGGGGGCGAGGGATAAGGATGGGTCCATTCCTACACCAGTGAGCTATCTACACAGCAGAGACATTATGCAACTATATAGGGGCCATTCTCCAGTAAAGAGGTACCAAGGTTACATTCTACTTTGTATCTCCTGAACACAAGTCCTACCAAGAGTAAATGGATCCAATTATTTGATTTAGTCCTGCTGCTGCAAAATTGAGTTTTATTCATCAACCCCCCCACCCCACCCCACCCCATCAACCCACCACCATAGCAAACTTTACTGAGCTGAGTCAATACTGGAGCAACAGAACTGAAAACGATATAAACCACAAAACAAATGGGGCACAGCTTACTTACTCACTTGCACACTGTTTGATGTAATGACAGGTTTGTTTAGTAGAGGCTTTTACTGAATCTAACAGAAATGACAAGTTTTGTTTAAAGTGGAGACACTGGAAACTGCAGAAGAAAGAATGAACGACACAGGTGTAAACCAGCTGACAGTACAGAGGACAAAATCATGTCATGCCCAGAACTCACAAGAACACTTTTCTGTAACAGTACAAAGGGCTGATCAGAAATAATACAAAATACTGGCTGTACAGATACAAGTTATCAGGCCATAAAGCTGGGTGTAACCAAAACACAGAGCATGTATCACAATGGCACAGAGCACTCTGTGTTTAAATGGCAACTGCTCTTAACTGACAGAAAGAAATATCTTCTGAGCAAACAGGTCAGCGACAGTTACATTGAAAAACTTTCTGGGTCAAAGTCGAACGTATTTTCACGTCACATAATTTCTTTGTTCTGTAAGTTTGCAAAAACAGCTTGGTTATATCAACCAGTATTCGTCACCATAAGTACACAATCTCCATGTGCTGTACAATACGGTCACCAAATACTGCCACTGGACATTTATTAAATGTGATAAACACCTCCATTCCATTGGGATTACCTGGGCTTGCTTAGGGACTGCCAAGACTAAACTTTAGCTCAGGCAAAACTGAAAAATGTACATGCTCAGGTCTAATAAAACCTTCCACTGGCCAATCCCCAGGCAGGCACGAGTCCAGGATTCCTATGGCAACAGAACCACAAACAATACCTGCTCAACACCTTTCCGTTTTAAAAATTAAGTTTCAGCTATACAGATTATGCATAGAAGCAACAGTAATTCATTGACTGGAACAAATGCAATGTCCTGAATCACAGTAGGCTTTAGAAAAGATGCCTGCAATGCCTGAAGAAATGCCCTTTACAAGCAGCCTCAGTCAGGAATGACCGTGCTTCAGACAGGAGGGCCATGGCCTCAGGTATGCTGTACAACAGCAGTGTGTGATCATGAGCAACCAACTGAAAGAGCCCCACCTGTGTTTAAACAGGGTCTGGAATCATCTGGAGAGGGCCTGCCGCTATGTCTTTATCTATGGAGGCCTCTTGACGTGTGTGACAACATGTTTTGAGAAGTCTGGCTACTGACCCCGACAGGATGTCTCCCACACCCACACTCTCTGGCCCCTTTGCACATTTGACTTATTTGGCACTAATACAAAATAAACAAATAGAACAAAGAAAGTGCTTTTTTTAAACATTTACATAGCTTTGTTTTGGTCCCAGCAGGAATGCACACTAAGAAAACAGGAGTTCAGTAGCAAGTGCATGCCAACTAGCCAAGTCCATTTTAAAACCGCTTAAATACCATTTTTTGAAGAAGCAGTGTTTCTGAATTCAAACCAGAATATATGTGTGTATATATTAATAAACAAAGTCTGTACAGGATCCCACTATATGAATAAGATCTCACAGACACAGAAGAGCTGGTACTGAAAACACCTACCCCTCCACCTTGGGATAGCCAGCAAGGGATTACGGGGGGATTATGGGAAATGTAATTTTTCTTTGGACAAGTGTAATTGACCCAGCTTTTTAAAAACCCTGCAATACTTTATTCCTGGTCTTTGCTGCATAAAGAACTTCTCTACAGGGGTCATAAACTTAGTTTAACTTTTTCAAATTCAAAGGGACACTATTTGAACAGAAAAGTACACCTGTTTGTCAGGTAGACAGTTCAAACCTGTCAACTTGGCAACTTGCATCCGATTTGCCTGTAGGGGAAGATGTAGGCCAGACCGGTTGACAGCACACCTGCCTTTCTACATAAATGCTCCTTTGAACGCCCGAGTAAATATAATCTACGTGGAAAAGTTACTTAAAATCACCCCTACTAAAAGGAAAGGCAGTTGTAAAATTGAATGCACAAAGAATTGTACTTGTAATTTTAAATTTAGACCAAAAGAAGCAGCCTTTCCCAAAGTTATAAAATTCAAGACAAACGCACTACTTAATATATAGATTAGCTATAAAATGCACAGGTTATTTTTATTTATTTTTTAAAAGAAAACCGATTCAAATATATACATTTTATATAAAATCCTAAATGGACTCCTTGATCATTTTTTTTTTCTATGGTTACCAATTTTAATTGATTTAAGCAGTCAAATCTTGTTAACGAATCTCTTGTAACAGAGACAACTGAAAACAGATCCGTCAAGCTGACAATATCTTCATAAAGAGAAGTATCTGTGCTTCTCAACTCCCCAAACCTCTTTAAAAGAACATGCTCTGTATTTTCAAACAGGACCGAATCTTAAGTCTTGGAGGCAGCTGAATAAATATTCAGGTGAAGACGAAGCCAGCCGACAGCTGGATGTAAACAGCACTCAGACAAGTACTCTTGTTCTACTCCAGATGGCATGATTACTGAGATATTATTTACAAGACATCCATTAAAAAAAAAAAAACACACAGCCCGTTTGTGCAACCTCTTCTCTTTTCTTGAACAATTACATAAATAACAATTCACTTTGTTTCATAACTGTATAACTGAGGGGGTTCAGGGGTGTTTCAGTGCCTCACTGTCTGTGGAATCTATGGGCTTCATGCTCCAATGAGGAGCAGATATGTAGAGGCAGCTTCTGTGTTTGTGTGATCAGACAGGTAGAGTCAGATTCTATGTGTGTGTGTGTGTGTGTGATCAGACATGTTGGGGCAGCTTCTGTGTCTGATGGCTTTAAAAATCTGGGTACAAGCATGTGCTCTGAGAAACAGTGGAGATACTGTATAAAGAAACACTACAGCCCCTGAGAAAACACCAGAGTGCAAGCTTCTGCTTTTCTAAGAGCCACGGACTGAAGCACTGCCACCCTTTAACTTGTACCCATGCTCCACTGTGCTGTGTATTGCACCATGTTGTACTGATAATAACAACAATGGGTAAAGCATTGCAGGATTTCAAGTTTAAAGAAGACGATATTTAGATGCTTTTGATAATTCCAGCCCTAGTTTTAACAAGCAAAAACACTGCTAAGAAGAACAGACGCCTTTTGGAATTCTCAGATCATGGAAATGGGACACTAAACTAATAGGGAATCATCCGGGTTAACCAAAAACAACAACCGTGACTCCTGCAAGCATGCCTTTTAAAAAAAGAAAAAAAAAAAAAAAAAATCACTGCCGTGTAAATTGTTTAATGCTTCAATTTCGATTTAACAGATCCACATTTTTCTGATGCAATTTATACACTTTAGAATATAAAAAAAGATGTGAACAGGCTGCTTTAAAAAGTACCGATGATAGACGTACTGTATACGAGTGCTCTCCTCTAAAATAGAAATGCAAGGAACACAGAGGCTTCTTAACCTTTCCCACTGGAAATCTTTTCTGATTCTGATATGAAAACACCTTGCCAGAAAAAAAAAAATCCGCCCGTCACTCTCGGGTCTCTTCCTAATCCTTCTAGCCATGAAAGGAGACTGTCACATGGGAAAATAGGCCAAGCTATTTCAAATGCACAGGTTAAAGAAGGTATAGCCCCCAAATGAGTCCGAACAAAGCCAGACAGTGAATACAGCAGCTTTGGGGACACAGGGGCAGTGCTGTCCTAGTGGTTAGTGTGGGGGCACTGGGTCTTGCTTGGGCACATTCACAGTCAGGGGTTGACTAGACCTACTCTGAGAAGGAGTACTTGTGGGCAGATTGGCCTCCATTTTGGACGAGCCTCAGACTGTCTTTCCCAGTGCTCTCCGACTAGGGAGAGAGAAATGGGCCCTGCGTGAAACCCAAAGAAGCCCCCAATGAGCACACCACTCAGAACCAGAACACAGAGACAGACAGAAAGCCGCACACACTTAGAGGTCCTATGGGCAAAACCCTTTAGCTGCCTGTAGCATTTTTTTCTGTTTTAACAGAAACCAAACCTATTTATTTTTGGCCATTATTATAAGGCCTGAAAGTGCTCTAAAAAATGTCTTTGGATGTCCCCCAAATAATTTTTAAAAGGTATATTTTTTTCATTTTTTGTTAAAATACAAATACAGTCTGGCACATCTTTCAGGACCCCAAACTTGAAAACAGCAACTGGTGATTGGTTCTCCTAATGAAGCGAGCACTTGACCGAGGACCTGGGCTCATGGCCAAGGTTCCTGTCGCTTCTAAATGAGGGAGATGCGGATGGGAATGCTGGGCGACTCCGTCCTCGGGGGGGAGTGATGGTTGACCAGGTGCTCCACCACTGTGTGTTTAGACATGTGCTTCATTAGGTAGGTCTCCTGAAAGAGGGGAAACCACACAGAAATGCAGTTAGAAACCTTCCTTTAATAATCTCTGAAGAGAGAACTAGTCAAGTCTACTCAACTTGCACACATCACAGCTGGAGAAGTGCTTCTACAGCTAGATGTAAAACTTTGAAGTGTGTCACTTTGAGATGTATTAACCCTTTGCGGTCCATTTATTCAGCGCTTGTCAGGCGCATCAGGTCCAATTTATTTTCACACGCGGTTTATTTTACACAGGCTGTTTAAAACATTTTTTTTTCCCCCCAGAGTAAAACAGGTTTAAAAGGCATTGACTCGCAAAAGGACACTCAGCCAAGCCCCACCCCTTGTTCGCTGTATTTTTCACATACCTCTTTATAGACGTGCATACTGATAAATCCTCTCCTGATCGTTTTATCGCCAAACTCCTCAATAATGCGATCCACGTCATTATTTTATTACTATAGCATCTCCAAAAAGCGCTGCTAATGTCCGCGATATTCTTTGAGCGCTGGATGCAGAAGCAGCTACCTCCTTTGTTATGTCTGTGTTATTTCTGTAGTGGATGGGGCTATGAGATACGGCCTTTTTTTTTCGGTTTCATTCGGCCATTGAAAGGTTTTCTCTGCTTTTTCCGGAGAAAAAACGACTAGAGACCTGTGCTTTACGTCTTTTTGATGATGTCAGACAGCGTCCGACGTTGGACGGAAAAGGGAAAATTGTAATGTCGGACCCGGGCTGCAAAGGGTTAAGCTGTTAGGTATTAATTAAATGTAAGACGACAAGTTAATCACGCAACACAAAGAGTTCCCGTCTTTGTCCTTGTCCACACAATTACTGAGCACCAAAGCCATAACAGTCCAACAGTGTGGTTTAGTACACAACCTGATCAAACTAACTGATTGGTACTCAACTGTAAAAGGTGAGGGAAAGACAGATTTTCTTGTTGTGAAATTAATATATTCATTATTTGGCTTGTACGGTTTGATTTAATATTTGCAGACAAAAAAAACACACTCTGATAACCCAAGCACCTGCATACCCTTATTACTGACACGCTACTGCTGTAACCCCTGACACATTTCACAACAGGCGCATCGGGTCGAAGCCGCCAGAGTTTTCTGACATCGACCGGCTGCTTTCACTAGAAGGCGTCAGTCAATCTGAAGCGCCGCCCCTGAACCCAACAGTAAAGAATTACATTTGTAAATCTTTCAGTACTGTAACAGCAGTGTTACCTCATAACTAATTCATAAAATTATATGTCTTTTGCAGGCAAAATAAAAAATAAAAATGGGAATGCGTTATGAATACAGTGCAGTCCATTTATAAGAATCACGGACACAAGAATCAAGCGCATATAGTGATCAAAACCACTGGGACAAAATCCTTCCTATACTAACCAATGTAAAATAATCTGCTTGTAAGAATCAAGCACTCCGCTTACAAGAATCCTTTTGGGTCAAACCGACTCCATGGAATACGGTACTTGATCAAGTGCAATGACGTGTACAGCCAATAAAAGCTGTTTTTGAATGTGATCACATCACGTGCGAGTTGGCATGTATGCATCTCCACTTAATGAAAAACTGTGAGATTTGCATCTCAACTTAAAATAAGGAAGCCACAGATGCGGTAGCCCTGACACCGAAATGCTGCACTGTGATGTCATTTTAATTCAAAGGCCATCACACGTAACACTGCACAGCAGTTAAACTAGGCACCCTGACGAGACGATCGCTTCTCAAGTATACTGTAGTAAAATAGGATTCTGCAGCCTTGAGTAAACATAACCGTGATCATATAACAAGCTGCTTTCCCACAAGGACTTGTTTTGATGTACTGTTCAGTGACTGAGCACCATTGACATTTGTATACTGTATTTAAACTGCTGATGCACGGAGGCACTTTTGTTAATTGTAATCATACTGATCCACTTTTAAGAATCAAATCAGCCAGGACGGGTGTGATTCTTATAAGCGGACTGCACTGTATTTAGTTATCATTTCATTAGTGGTTTTGAGTGCTGTTATCTTTGCCGCTGTACAGCTGTCTTTCTTTCCGGACTTCACTGTTGAAAGTGCCATCCCATTTGACACAGACACCAATGAGACTCTATAATTATTTTAAAAGTTGTCTACATATTGCTGTATGTTTTTCATTATATTGGTTATAGAAGTACATTTACGCTGGACGCCCACAGATAAATAGGAACAGACACCATGTGCTTTAAAGAATGTTTCGCTGGATGGTGACACAACGCGCTTGGTGTGAAAGGACCTTTACAGCATGACTCACAATCTGTTAACTTTGCTTTAAAGGGTCCGGTGAAAGTTAAAACTCATTCCCCCCACTGCAGCCTTACAACTGTTGAGTTAAAACTTGAAATGAAATATTGAACTGAAGTTTCAACTACAGAGCAGCCCTCTCTGCAAGGGTCCCACAAGCTCTCAGGGTGCTTGTCAGAGGCAGTGTGAACTTGGGACTGTTCCCCTGCCCCAGCGCTGCAGGACACCAGGCTGGCACATGTGTAGACCTGCAGAGCGCACATTCTGTCCAGCAGACAAAACCAGGGAGGAGTCCAATAGTGCGCACCAACATGGGAACAAGGCTCCAGACTTACTCACGTAGGTGTCCCTCCCCCTTGTACTCATAGAGGTGTATCGCCCCCCCCCCCATACTCAGAGGTGTAGCTCCCCCTCTCCCCTGTACTCACGGAGGTGTAGGCGCGGCCGCACATGCTGCAGCAGTAAGCCTTGGCATTCTTGATGGCGTGTGCAGACAGGTGGATCTGCAGCGAGGCAGAGTCCGAGTAAGCTCGGTAGCAGTTGGGACACTTGTACGGCTTGTCTTTGTTGTGTTGTCTCTGATGAGACTGCAGGGCGACACAATATATAAACAAACAAAAAAATACACATTAATGTTTCTGTAAACAAAATCAAACCTACCAACCTACATGCATACAGAAACCAGCATGGGGAAAAAAATCTAGCTAAAAGTCTTAAGTGGTTCACAGTTCCAGTCCACAGTTTTACCAGGCAATGTGAGTATACAATGTAACAGCACTTTACAGCTGATTTCCTCCAATACCATTCCATTTGAAGTCTTATACTGCCCCTAGTGTTTAGAAAAGGAATTGTTAACTGGATCTCAAATGAAGATGGTCTGGAACCCTCCAGAATACCCGGGCTGTGTCCTGCTGTGAAAATGGATCAGGCAACAGTGTTACCCCAGAGGCTCCTGCTTGATAAACCCTCAGAGACAATGCATGCTCACATCGTGGTGGCTTCTACAGGTCCTGCGAGAGCTTTGCTCAGTGTCACAGGAACGCATAGATCCTGTCGGACAAGCAAAGCAACGACAACATCTGTGGACAGCAAAACTGAAGCAAGTCGATGGAGCCACTCAGGGACACATCTGTCTGTACTTCAGAATTATTGGTCCTGTTTGAATGAGTTTTGTATACAACATCAAATCTGACACCTTTAAAAACGCATAACCGCCACTGTTTATTTTATAATTAAAACATTTAGAGAATTCCTAAACTATGAACTACAATTGAGCAGCTGACTGGTCTGTATCACTGATCTCCAGGTTGTCTGCAAAATGGTCTGTATCACTGATCTCTAGGTTGTCTCTGTGCTGTCTGCAGACTGGTCTGTATCGCTGATCTCCAGGTTGTCTGTGTGGTGAGCAGGTGACTGGTCTGTATCACTGATCTCCAAGTTGTCTGTGTGGTGAGCAGGTGACTGGTCTGTATCACTGATCTCCAGGTTGCCTATGGTAAGCTGCTTTTGCACTCAATAGTACTCCACTACAGCTAACTAGCCTCGTTTCACACCAAGGCTGTACAAGTATTAGTCCTTGCTGCGCCAGCACCAGTAAATTTATGCATACAAGGGATGTGTACACAGTACAGCCTCCACAATGCACAGGGCTGGACTCCAGGAACTTCCTACCAAATGGACACTGTGAGGCTCACATGTGGCATGTAAATTGTCTTCCTTGTTCATCAGGACGCAGTGACAACATTTTAAAGGAACTCTTTATTTTTCCTCTGTATTTGTAACAGTGGGAAGAAAGGCAGCCCAAGTTAAATAAAGGATACAGAGCCTACTTGATTCAATCGGATAATAACACACACACACACATACAGCAAAAGGCGCCCGGCCTGACCACAGGGGTTGCTGGTGCGCGACGAGCCGAGAACACCCTGGCCGACCTAACCCTCCCTCCCCCCGGGCTGCCCCCTGGGAGCTCCCGTCCTAGGTCGGCAAAGGAATAGCCTGGACTCTAACCGACAACGTCCAGACTATAGGGCGCATCCTGCACTCCACACGGAGCGCCTTTACCAGATCAGCCTCCCAGAAATGTTTTAAATAGGGCAAGGCAATATTAAAAAAAAGGAAAGCCAACTTTAAAAAAAATTAACAATCTGATTTCTTATCAAAGTTCAACACATTTCAGACATGTCCTTATTCAACACCTACTATACTGCTTACAGAAGAACCAAGTCCATTTTTTGTAAATCCACAATGCTAGTGTGCTTGTGTAATTAAACACGCACAACGCAATATGATCAGCATCAATCTGCAGTATGGAAGTGCTAAAAGTAAACACTGTAGCTGCTACCTACTTAACATTCATTCTATGCAAATGAGCCATGTGCTTCTCCAAATCCTCCATCCTACAACAGGAGGCAGGCGCTCCACGCCCCCCAATCCTGTGTGTCAGGGGAGGGCTGGCAGCCAGGCTGCAGCTGCGAGCCACACTCACCTGCAGGTTGGAAAGCTGAGTGAAAGCTTTTTCACAGCTGGGATGAGCGCATTTATATGGCCGGTCTCCAGTGTGAATCCTGGAACAACAAAAGAAGAAAATACAAATCTAGTGACATACAAAATGAGAGGCGGTACGTGTAAAAAGAATGCAAGTGTGGCAAACGTGAATCATGCAAGTGTAATAGTCTTTTTAGTGGTGTTACATTTCTTATGAATTGTGTACATGCAACAAACAGCTTTCCAAAGGGAGACACATAGAATGTGCATTAGATTATGGAGACAAGTTGCTGGTAATTAACAAGCCAGTTTGCCAGTCATTCCTCTTACAGCCGTTTTAGCAAACAGGCATTTTTTTTCCATTTTAACACATCATATGGTAACAAGTTCTGTTTCTACCTCCTTAATTCAATAAGGTAATAAAACACACACACACACACACATATATATATTATATATATAACTAAAATAAAAATACAGGTTTACTACAACATGTTTCTCTTTCAAAACTGAGTCGAGTTGTGCTGTGCTGTTTCTCTGTGCGGTTTCTACTTTCCTGAGCTGTGCTGTGTCTCTGTGCTGTGCTGTTTCTCTGTGCTTAGCTGTACGGTTTCTATTTTGCTGAGCTGTGCTGTGCTGAGCTGCGCTGTGTCTCTGTGCTGTGCTGTTTCCAAATTGCTGAGCTGTGCAGTGTCTCTGTGCTGTGCTGTTTCTGTTCAGCTGTGCGGTTTCTATTTTGCTGAGCTGTGCTGTGCTGTTTCTCTGTGTTGAGCTGGGCAGTTTCTACTTTGCTGAGCTGTGCTATATCTCTGTGTTGACCTGTGCAGTTTCTACTTTGCTGAGCTGTGCTGTGTCTCTGTGCTGTGCGGTTTCTATATTGCTGAGCTGAGCTGTGCTGTGTCTCTGTGTTGAGCCGTGCGGTTTCTATTCTGCTGTGTCTTTGTGCTGTGCTGTGTCTGTGTTTAGCTGTGCAGTTTCTATTTTGCCGAGCTGTGCTGTGTCTCTGTGCTGTTTCTCTGTTTAGCTGTGCAATTTCTATTTTTCCGAGCTGTGCTGTGCTGTGTCTCTGTGTTGAGCGGTGCGGTTTCTATTTTGCTGAGCTGAGCTGTGCTGTGTCTCTGTGCTGTGCGGTTTCTATTTTGCTGTGCTGTGCCGTGCCGTGTCTCTGTGCTCACCTTGTGTGCTGCTGCAGGTGAGAGAGCTGGCGGAAGGACTTCTCGCAGTAAGAGCAGTGGTAGGGCTTGACGCCCAGGTGAATGCGCAGGTGCTGTGCCAGGTAGGAGGCGTTGGCAAAGGACTTGGAGCAGTGCGGGCACTTGTGGGGTTTGGCCTCTGTGTGCGACTTGGAGTGCATCTGCATATCCGACTTGGTGAAGAAGGTCAGCGGGCACACTTTACACCTTTTCAGAGGAACAGGCAGACAGAAAGGCACAAGCTGTAAGTTATGGCAAACACATGTGGCTGAAACACTAGGTCTTTACGTACAGATACCGGACTAGCTGGGACTCAGCAGAGTAGTGGTTCAAGCCTAGATATAGACTATCTTTCTCATTTAGATTGATGGAGTTGTGGAGCTCTACACAGCCAGAGCAAAGGGCTGTTTCGTTCAATGCTCCCTTGGACAGTTTAAGTACAGGGTACTGGAGGAATGAGGTTAAACCCCAAAAGACAAGAAGTCAAGTTTACAAGACTTTCACTCAAAGTGCAGAACAAAACATTCACTTTAAAACAAAAATAAACATAAAAGTACATCGAGCTATAGAGGCCAGACAGGGTTTTCTGGGCAGTCTCTGTGCTATCCTTGCACTTCTGTTTTAAAAAATATTAGCCCATCTTATACCAGATGAGATGCATCTTTTCCCACTCGCGTGAGGCTACACAACACACTGGGCAGTCTGCTCTGGGTGCATGCTTTATGATTAATGTGTCTATATGGTGAAACAGTGACACCCAGTGGTCACAGTGGATCTCACCGATCTTGCAGAATTTCAGATTCCATGCACAAAATGCTTGACCAAATCTTTCGTCCCAACATCCATTACTTTATGCAATCAATTTCAGTAGGCTTATAGTTGTGAACATGCTTTTTCCAGTCAGATAGCTACTTAACAGTAGCATGTTAGGTACTCTGTAAGAAGTACAGCCACTGTCGCGGTCTAATCTGCGAGCTGACATTGTACCACCCTAATGCAGCGCTGCTGCTATGAGCTGACACTGTACCACCCTAATGCAGCGCTGCTGCTATGTCTGTGGCACTGTCAATATGTCAATTACCAGCACAGTCAAGGCTCCTTGTACAGTTCAGTATTGACGATTTAGCTCTCATCAACACTGGCAATTAACAAAACAACCAAACAATCTCGCTGTTCCTACTGCTGTTTTTAATAATGCAGCCCCTGCAGTAGTGATGCAGCAATAAGGAATGTTGTTTGCAATGTACTGCTGAACCTCATAAGACTAACCTTGCTGTAATGTGGCTGTTCCCAGTAAAGCAGCCTGAATCTATAATTCTGTAATAAATAAAAGCAAGAGGGGGAGGGGATGCAACTCCTCTGGGGGAAACAGTAACCAACCAGGTTTTGGTTTTAATCAAAACTGATCGGTTTATTTTTCAGCTGCACTGCTTTCCAGTGCACATCAGCACTGGGAGCCAACGCCAATAGATTGTTTAGGTTTGATCCAACAATAGCTACTTTTGAAAGGACTCAACATGAAGCCTGGGTGATCTCTGGTCCCTGGGAGTGTGGAACATGCAGCCCTCAGCAATGCGCTCAGTGTAACGGTGTAAATGAAACACGGTATTGGGTACTCTAAGTGGTACACTACTGCTTATGTTCCAACCTGTACGTTTTCCCCTCTTTGGCGGCGATGGTGACAGAGGACTGGTCGTTTCCCGAGGCCAGGATGGGGTAGGGCACCACAAGCAGGGGGCCGGACGAGTTCTCCGCTTTGATCTTCTTGCGGCCGCGCTCTGGCTTGGGAGGGGCTCCCAGCAGCCCCGACAGGCCACCGCTCTTGATTGGCTCCAGCCCCGGGCCGCTGGCCAATCCGGAGATGAGATTGGGTGAGGAGGCCCCGCCCAGCCGGCTCTGGCTACTGGAGGTGGGCGTGGTCGGGGTGATGGCCTCCGAGGTGTTCAGGCCGCCGCAGCGGGAGGAGAGGGTCAGCCCTGCCAGCAGAGGAAGACAGCGAGCAGAGCGTTAATTACCTCAGCGTCACCTCTCAACTCTATCCCTGTCATATCACCACACGTCAAAGCTTTGCTACAAACTGTGTGTGGAGTCATTCAAGCTCAAATGGACCAAATTCTGGAAAGTTTTCTCTATTTCATCCACAACTGTAAAAACACTCATAAAGGACATAAAAACCATGACAAAAGTTTGGGAATGAGAAGAGACTGCTCATCCCATCAAGACTGGATGCTTCCCGGCACATAGTTTGCCCTACAAACAGGATCTCATTTAACAGAACGTTAAATTGAGTTTTTGATCTTAGTACTTCACCTGGTAAAACAATGTTGGCAGCATATATAGAAATGCTAAAAGAAGCACTGCTCAACAACGGTTTCAACCCGATATCTCCGTCAATGTCTTCAATGTGTGGTTGCTGACACAAAGCCCATGCAAGGCAGCAGAGCTCCAGGGCAGGTGTGCTAATGAAGCCATTAACTGAAAGCCAAGTTAAAACTACAAAACATGTTTTTATTATTATTTATATAACCCTGTCCGTCAAGAGCGCCGATAGCACTGTGTAACAATTTTTTTTTTTTTTGTTCCTGGGTAGTAAGTGTTATTTCCTAATTGCTTATGCCTCAAAAGTATAGAAAATGGCTATTATTCCCCACAAACTTTGCTTTTGTGACCAGGACAGTGATATTTCAAAATATCACTATTTCCAATGGGAAAATTGGCAAATGTGTGTCTTTTCGTTCACATAAAGTCAGAAAAAAACAACATACGAATCCAAATTAACATGTATTTATACTAAAGTAATACAAAGATGACTACAAAAGATTTAGAAGTGAGTAGTTTTTTGAGATTTACAATTATACTGTAAACACAGTATAATTGTAAATCTCGAAAAACTACTCACTTCTAAATCTTTTGCAGTCTCGCAGTCAACACAGCCAGAGCAAGAAGATGGGTACATGCTTGTATCGCAGGTGGTTTAACATTGTCCCTATGCTGTTCATGTAGCTCAGTCGTTTACTGTAAAGTGTGAATTTTACTGTTTTGGTGTCTTCTTTGGTAAAATGTCCTCAAACCAACTCATTTTTAAAATGTTTATTTTTTCAAAAACAGGACTCGAATTTTTAAATGGCTGCAATCTTCTTCATGCTGTTTGATGATGGCCTGCTTTTAAGTATAAATACTATCAATCTATTTTATATAGCGCCTTTCATAGTGGACCACCATCACAAAGCGCTTGTGATACTAATACCATGACCACCGACAATAACACATTAGATGAGATCTCTGAAATTGAATAATTAAATATAGTTTTAATACATGCAATGGTGCACTCCACAAACCTCCTTAGCTACAGTATTGGTATCACCCTGCACTTTTAAAGCCACCTATTTATTTATTAATTTTTTTAATCTGTCAGGAGCATCAGTGACTTCGAGCATAGAAAGAAATAATGATTTTTTAAAAATTGATTTATATTAATACATTGTGCTGCAGCGGCAGGCTTAGTGTGGTTAACGGCTCTGTTCAGACCATTTGCAATACAATATCGATTCTACAATTACTACATTTCTATTCTATTTCTTGAATAAGCGTTTCCACGTGCCCATCCCAAGTACACCGGCTCGCCTCGTACAGGAGATGGCAGATGGAAGGAACTGTTCGACCAGTATCCATGAGCTGAGCGTGCCTCAGAAGCAAGTGGCAATATCTGTACTGAGCTCTCTGAAACTATTAAATCTGGATTCTCCCCCTTTGTCTCAGAGCAAGCAATTGAGTTAGCATTAAAAGTAAGGTTCTGTATCCGATCCATCCTGGATAATAACCTGCACTGGTTCATACTCTAGATTTGAGATGGAAGACCTGAAAGTCAATGGGCGTCCTCTGATCCCTAAGCATATGGCCTCTTCACAGCCACAAGCTCCTCAGCGACAGACAGAAAAAGCAGATTGTAATTAAGCTTTTTCACTAGATGTTATGTTAAGACATGACGAGGTCGTCAAGGCACATTTACAAAGCTGCTAAAAATGGAATCTGTGCGATTTTGGCTCTTCGGGCCAGCTAGCCTAAACATAATACACAGGGCAGCGATACCTGCACCCATCTCACGACGCAGTCATTACCTGATAGATGGTTCATTCTAGTAGGTTGGTCTATGATTTGACGCAAATGCCAGTCCTCCCACAATCCTTTAGCTTTTACAGATGTCTTATCATCCAGATTAAAGTTTACATCACCAAGAAAAAGGCCTGTTAGAGATGTGCAGAAAATTCAGGTTTAAGAGAAACACTCATATTCAGGAGAATCAACAGGTAAACAAAAACACTTCACAAGGAGTCTGAGCCACAGTAAGCGAATTTCTTGCACATCGCTAGTGCCTCTGGACAGAAGCAAGTAAGCAAGCAAGGCTGAGGTGTACCTGAGACAGTACTGGAGGCCGGCCGGGCGTGCAGGGCGATGTCCGGCTGCGAGGGCCCATGAGAGTGGAGACCGTGGACCTGCTGCAGCTTGGGGATGGACATCATGTGCTGCCCACCTTCCGAGGGGGACGGGGGCACCAGCAATGGCTGCTGGGAAGGAACAGAGGTGGCGGGCAGGTGCGGAGGCCGGATCTTCTCAGCCATCAGCTGCTCTTTGATTTTGTTGATCAGCACCAGGTTATCCAGCTAAAAAAAACAAATGAGAAGCACCCATGACTTATAAACGTGCAATAGTGATCCAATTAGAAATACTGCAAGCAGCATAGTCAATTCAACGACAAGCACGACTTGTCGTGTATTAGTATTATTTATTTATTTATTTTTTTAAAAGAAACCACTTTTATAAACCCCGAAATTAAAGCGTTCTGATTCAGTATCATCATTGCGGCATTTTGTCTTTCTGAAAAAAACAAGTATGTCTTTTCAGTTCTTGTTTTTTGTGCCTGTCTCCATTTTCAGCTCACCTATTACATCTCCCAGTGACAAGACTTTCCCTACAATAATACAAACCGCAAACTTCCAGGTTTAACCCTTTCAACAGCAGGGCGTCCATTTCAAACCCAGGTCTCCGATTACATGACCGAGCTCTGAACAACCAGGAGGCAGGGTTTTCTACAGGAATGGCTGGAAGGAATAGCAGCCTTTTATACTCAGAAACACAGCAGGAAATTGAAACAATCACCTCAGAGTTACCAAGAAGGCTGTTCAGAAGCCTGAAAAGTCTGGAACTCCGAAAATGAGTTTGCAACAGTTTTAATAAATGTGTGCACCTGCTATCTGCACCCTCAATCTGGCAAATAGGATACAACACAGTAACGGAATAATAGTCTTATGGTTCTAAAGTCTTTAAAAACTGTATTATACATGGAAAAAATGTTCAATTGAAGCTACCACTGAAATCGTAACTGTAGCAAAAACACAGGATTTAAACATCCAGGAAAACCTGGGTTAATGCTGTGCTTATTTTTAAACAAAATGCATTTGTGCAGCTTGCTCAGTCATTCAGCCTCCTTTGGCTTGAAAAGGAGTAGTAAAATTGCCCATACTTGCTTTGAAATCTGCCTCGCCTTTCTGAATACATTTGTTGGTACAGTAATTTTGCCTTCATGACCAGCACGGCACTTATAAGAGCGCCTATCCGATTGCGTTGCACGCATGGCTGAGTGACTGCATACGTCCAGTTGAAAGTTTGTTGTTCGTAACTCTGAGGTTCTACTGTACATCAAACCGTGCATTAGCAACAAGGTCAAACTTCTTTATTGCTTATTTGCTTCATTTCCAAGATGAATATGCAATAAAACAGGTGTTTCTGTAAGTGTTAAAGGATGTGCAGTGCTGGTGACAGTGTAAAATATTCCCCTAGATAGATATAACAATCTAGCAGGTGTGTAGGAGTTGTCTGAATGGAACTATGCAGTACAGAAAGAGCTGTGGGTCTTACCTGGCTGGGCATGCTGGGAGGTGGAGGCCAGAAGTAGGGGTTATTAAACCGAGACTCTGCCATGCTGGAAGCAAACACAAAGAGACTGTCAGAAACATTCGAGAAATAATTTCATTATACAGGTCTGCACGGGCAGAAATATAAAACCCGATCCGACCAAACAAATCCAAACCCACCCCCTATGAAATATCTGCACACCCGCCCCGACCATCTCCACAAACATTCTAATTCCAAACATACGCTGTGCCGAGTAGAGTCTAGTCTCGATTTCCAGTCAAAAACGTAAATAAATTAAAAAAATAAATATCACTCAATCACATCTCATTTACTTCCTTTCCTAATAATCCAACACTGCATGACTTAAAAGACAGCAGGCTTTTTCAAAACTTTGTTGCCATAAATAGCCACACATTAAGATGATCTTGCAAATTCGTATAATCATTTTGGACAACAGAAGCCATGTACGACTGACTTGGCCAGCTACAGGACGTACACTTCCCTTTTCAGAGTGCCACTGCTGGAATGAATTTCCCGTCTTTTTGCTGTCATATCTCAGTACTATTTTGCAAGATTTGCATTGTACAAAGCCACATGGACTTTTATTATCACTGAATACAACAATGTCGTAATGTTTCCCAAGCGATGGATTTAGACGTGTCCTTTCCAGCAATGGAACGCTCCACATTCTCCCGTTCAGTTTTTTTTTTTTTTTTTTATTCCATCAACCTCAATATTTGAATGCAGAGAATATCTCCTTCGTACACATTTGTGGTCAGCTGACACGCATGCTAGTCATCACCACTCACGGTAGCGTTTCACTCACTCACGGTAATTTTAGACATGCAAAAAAGAAAGGAAGCAGAAAGTGAGTTTTAGGAAGCACACAGAGAAAAAAAACAACTCAGTTAAAAATTAAAAACGCCATAATCCACTGATTCCAGCACACCGGCCCGACCCGAGCCGAGCCCAAACGACAATATACAAACTACACCTGATCTGAACCGGACTCACTGAAGTCACCCTCAGTATTGCACATTATTTAAAAAAACAAACAAACAAAAAAAACATACCCCCGCCCCCCCCCCCCCCCCCCCCCCCAATAAACTTAGTGTAGCTCTAGTTTTATTTAACCTATACAATTAAATAAAATTGCACAACACGTTTTAGATGTGTACAAAACAAACAAACCAAAAAAAAATAAATACTAAGTAACCAGAACAGCATTGCTTTTACTCCTGCGATTTAGGAAACATAAAACATGTACTTCCTTCTACTACCATGAGGTGTCAGCACAGTGCATCATGGCTTCCTTAAGTCTAATGTACTCAGTACAAGGTGAGTTTGCTACGGGCTGCTGGGGAGTTTCCACCTCTTAAACACTTCTTTTGTTATTTTCCCAGTCAGTGAATCAAAGACTGAATTCAAACACGTTAGACACTCTCCAGGGTATGCACAGATTATTGCTGATGACATCCAGTCCCCTCTTTAGTTGTGTTTTTTTTTTTTTACTGAAAAGTCCCCAGATGATGTTGGAAGGATTTTTTTTTTTTTTTCTTTTCACAGATGAAGAGCATGTTTACTATTTCCAGGGTATCTCTTACACAGTGTCAGCTCACACCACGAGGGGGTTCCAGCACCTCAATAATTCACACCTCTGGATGGAAACATGTACCACACTGGCAACTCTGTTTCTGTACAAAATAACGGAACTCCAGTATGCAGGACACAGCTGGTGAGATCACATTGCACAGGATGGACAGAACATAGCCATATGATGTTTGCACAGATACTTTCTGTGTTTGACACAGGCAATGGTTCACCTTACCGCCATTGCTTGAAGGGCAAAAGTTGCATGTTGCCAGTTGCTGCAGGCAGAGATGCACCAACTCCTTCTGCCTGAACACTGTGGTTACTCTAGCCATTCTTGATCTTCTTTGAACGTCTGAGCGCCTTGCCCAACATCCCCAGGACAATCCTGCACCGACACCAGCATTCCACATTGATATCAGTCCAAAGGACAAAAGCATTGGATGCCGACACATCAGCTATATGGTAGAAGTGATCGATGACCAGTAGCCAGCGGGCAGTCACGTGTAGGTTGCTGTCAGTTTATCCAGGTTATCTACTCCCTCCAATATCATCTCTAGCTTCGTCACCCCTGATGCACACTGTTGCATCCCTGTGCATCACACTCCTCACAATAACAACATTTGTGCTTTTTTTTCCTTTTGACAATATGAAACAACTGCTTTGTGTAAAAGCACACTTTGAAGAGTGCCCGATGTGTTCTGCAGGGCTCCAGACAAGCCGTCTGCTTTAGAAGCCAATGACTCCTTGGCCAAACAAAATTGGTTGCCAAATCAAATTGCTGGGTGCCAGGAAGCAAGTTGGTTGCTACCACATTCAACAACTTAAAATACAACTTGTTCAGACACTAAAATGAGGCTTAACTAGTAAAAATGTCTGGACTCACTTGTTTGTTATCACATTCTGCTGAATGGTTAATCAAAGCAGCTGACTGCAATGCACTCAGCATGTTTATATTTTAGACATTTTACAAGTGTTGTGTGTGAAATTGGTGACAGCACCTACATTTCTACCCATGTTTCCCACACTTCCATGACAACAGCTAATATGTGTCTTTTCATGTAGGTTGGCTCTGGTATCACCATTATCAAAGCGAATCTCTAGCAATGACGTGAAGTGTTTCCAGGGACAGAGTGGCTAGAAATGCAGCCCTGCCAGTTTCTGTATTCCACACACTAGCAGTTGCTTCTCATTTGGATCTGTACAATCCAGCTGCAGTGATATACATGCATATCAACAAGATCAAGCTCTCTACCAGGGACAGCAACATGCACCCCCTGCCATGGCTGTCAATATAAAAATACATCTGCATCATGAAAAAGTATGTCCTGCAGCACGACCACCATAGGCACCTGTACAAATAGAAGTGTGCCAGACACTCCATACAGCCCCAGATTCTGATGCTCTCAATGCAAAAGAATGCCCTTTGAAAGTGACATCATAATGGGACAACAACAGGCAAGTTAGAACAGAGGGACCAGCGATATAAAAGAGGCGGTATCTACAAAGGGGGAGAGTTCTACCCATAAAAAGATCTACCCTATAACAGTGTAAAAGTGACTAAGTTACAAGATACAACTGGGGCAAACTTGGTCCTCACTTTTTTGCTGTTGCTACTGGTTCCTACTGCAATAAAAATGGCAACGTTTTCCTCAATTTATTACATTCACTCACACTTAACCCTGTTTTTAACAGTTTGTTTTTCAAAGTCAGTATAGCGCTATACAACACAGTCCGTTTAACTACTGTATGAACATAGCCTACGTTTTAAACGTTTACAAAACTCGACAATGTTGCCGAATTTGTCTTTCAACCTTGTTTTGTTTTAATCAGTTTTGTCTGCTTGTTACTTTTTCCAGCCAACATATTGAAATGACCCTTGTTACATTTTAAAAGATTGTTTTAAACACTACAATGTAAATGTTGACTCAGTAGCTACCATTAAATGTTAGTGTTTCAGCCTTAGGGATTTTCTTTGCTGTGTTATTCATTTTAGGAAACTTAAAATAGAAACTTTTTAATAAACTGGCACTTCCGTGACAATCCGTGAAATGTACTGGGTTTTTTTTTTTTTTATTGTCATTCGTGATTTCTTGAAAAAAGTACCGTGAATTTTCCGTGGCCCTAATTATAATCGCCAACAAAAGGCGTGACTACCCGAGTACATAAACAGCAACACGACTGACTGCCAAGAAAAGATGAACCAAAACGTTTCTATGGCTGCAACAAAGGGTACATTTTGACCTTCGAAGGTTCGGAACACATTACGGAAGGAAGGTTCAAACCTATTTTACAGGTAAGCCATGTAAATGGAATAAAACATGCACATGTAGGACAGTAATCATGTTTTTATAATTAAACAGTAATTGATGCTGCTTGCCAGTCAGCTTGCATTGCAGCAGCACCAACTGCAGCAGACTCAGACAAAACAAACTTAATTTAACAATCACGTTCCAAGCAGGTTACCAGTTATTCACATTTTACTACTACGACTTCTATTAATAATAATATGGACTTAGATTAATTGTAACGTGACCCCAGAGATCGGTTGTGCCTCCATGATACATCAACAGTCGCTTGCAACAGTTTGCATTCAATATTTTTTTTTGGTCGTCTGGGCACAGAAAAAAAAATCCCAAACAGCACAGGGGTTGAGAGACATTTCTTTAAAAACAGCTTACGCTGTACAGCACTTTGCTGTTGAGATAGTGAATGAAGAAATCTGGTTAACAAGAGCTGGAGGAGGAGGGACAGACGTTGCTCAGTTTTTTCGAAATTAGAATTACTAGTGTTAGCGTACACACACTCTTTACTGAAGCACTACAACCACTACAGGTACCCCCAGTGCTTTGGATAATATACCCTGCTACAGAGTTGCTATTAATATCGATTTGGCTGGATTTTAATACAACAACTTTTGTTTAAGTAATATTCATTCTAAAAACAAAAAGACTGAATTGTGCATGCAAGTGACATTTAATGTGTTATTTATAGCATTGTCAAATGATTTCTGTTAACAGAAAACAAAACAAACAAAAAAAAACAAAACACAGTACGTGAATGACGTCAGACAAACCTTCGAAGGTCTAAAACAATCTCTGAATTCCTGGCTAGTGAACAAACCTTCCAATACAGCCCTAAACGTTACTGCCCGATCTCGAAAGACATTTTCAAAGAAGTGTCATTAGCTTCCTGAGGAATTCAAAGAGACGCTTTTACAGTTTCAGAGTTTCAAACAAACAGTACCAGCTCGGACAGATCAGAAATGCTGATCAGACCCCCGTATTTTCCGACATGCCAAGCAATACCCCAGTTCACAAATTGGGAGAAAAACAGGTGTGAGCAATCACAACTGGAAATGAGTAGCAGCACATAACTGCAATGCTCTGTGTCAGAGCAGACGCCTGCAAACTGCCTCCATATGCGTAATTGAAGCTGTATCTTTGTCAATGCAGATTTATTTGATGTTTTATTTTTCCTCAAATTGAGGGTGGGAAATTTGAGCTGCGTCTTAAATTCAGGGGCGTAAGGGGGCGATGGTAAAAAGAACAACATTGATTTATAATAGGGGTTCAAGCTGCAAGGCTGTTCCTGGGAGGTGCAGTGCCTGTCCCTGACACCTCTCATTCATTATAACAGGGGTTCAAGCTGCAAGGCTGTTCCAGAGGGGTGACATCTTGTTTTGCTGAAGATACCACTGCTATGTACAGGCTTTTAGTTCAGAGAGATTCAGACAAATATCACCAGAGGCTGACACATCCCCCAACTCCACACCTCTGTGCAAGATATAATACCAAGAGGCACAGACACCCCTAAACTCACTGGACAACTAGCACAGACCGCAAACTACCCAAACAAACAGCACCCTCAGAGCAGCCGCACCCACACAGTAATCATGCCAGAGTGTAAGATCGCATTAACTTTGTCGTAAAAACAAGCTTGTATAATCAGTGAATATACACATCTCTATGAAGGTCCTGGGAACCGAAACAGTAACACAGAAGTCGTCTTGAATTTTGTCTAAAGTATGTTAAACTTGTTTTTAGTTTCTTTGGTACTACTGAAGACTGTTAATAACATGTTAGCGCAGTCATGGTATAATACAACGTACATCATATACAGCGCAGTGAAAAAGCATCTGCCCCCTGTCTGACTTTCTGCATTTTTCTGACACTGACAGTTATCAGATCTTCAACCAAAATGTAATATTAGATAAAAGGGACCCGGAGTGAACAAATAACACAACATTTTGATACTTATTTCATTTATTCATTAAATAAAGTTATGCAACACCCAATGCCCCCCTGTGAAAAAGTAATCACCCCCTTAGACTCAATAGATGGTTACGACACCTTTAACAGCAATAACTGCAACCAAACGCTTTTTGTAGTTATTGATCAGTCTCTCACAGCACCGTGGAGGAATTTTGGCCCACTCCTTCATGCAGAACTGCTTCAACTCAGTGACATTTTTGGGTTTGAGTATAAACTGCTCGTTTCAGGTCCTGCCACAACATCTCAGTGGGGTTTAGGTCTGGACTTTGACTAGGCCATTCCAAAACTTAAATTTCTTGTTCTTCAACCATTCTGATGTAGACTTGCTAGTGTGTTTCGGATCATTGTCTTGCTGCATGACCCAGCTGCGCTTCAGCTTCAGCTCACGGACGGATGGCCTGACATTCTCCTGTAGAATTCTCCGATACAGAGCAGAATTCACGGTCCTTTAATGATGGCAAGTCGTCCAGGTCGTGATGAAGCAAAGCATCCCCAAATCATGACACTGCCACCACCATGCTTGACCGCTGGTGTGAGGTTCTTACTGTGGAATGCAGTGTTTGGTTTTCGCCAGACATAACGGGGCCCATGTTAGCAAAAAAGTTCCACTTTTGACTCATCTGTTCATAGAACATTGTTCCAGAACTCTTGAGGATCATCCAGGTGCTTTTTGGCAAACTTGAGACGAGCATTCATGTTCTTCTTAGTGAGCAGTGGTTTCTGCCTGGCTACTCTGCCATGAATCCCATTTTTGCCCAGTGTCTTTCTGATGGTGGACTCACGAACACTGACCTTAGCCAAGGCGAGAGAGGCCTGCAGATTCCTGGATGTTGTTCTAGGGTTCTTTGTGACTTCCTGGACGACTTTACGCCTTGCTCTTGGAGAGATTTTGGCAGGACGGCCACTCCTGGGAAGATTCACTACTGTCCCACACTTTCTCCATTTGGACAGTATGGCTCTGACTGTGGTTTGGTGGAGCCCCAGAGCCTTAGAAATGGCTTTGTAACTCTTTCCAGACTGGTAGGCATCAACAACTTTTTTTCCGGAGGTCTTCAGGAATTTCTTTTGATCGTGGCATGATGTGCCTCTAGATTCTGTGTGCTGACAACTTCACTCTGATGGTAAGGGCTAAAGTTAGTCAGATTTATATTGGGCAGGGCTAGCCCAAATCAGGCCAGATTGTTAACCAAAGTATTCAAACAGGTGATTATCCCTTTAATTGTGTTGAGTTAACCAGGGGGGGCAATAACTTTTTCACACCTAAAGATTGCATGTTTGAGTACCTTGCACACCAAACAAATGAAAGAAGCACCAAACTCTGGTGTCATTTTTTTCTCTCAGACTCCCTCTATATACTACTACAACCCACAAAAAGATCTGACCAAATGTAATGTTAAAAATGGGGGCAAATACTTTTTCATGGCACTGTACATGTAAATAAACGATCTCAGAAAACAATACAAAATAAGATTTAAAATACTGCAATACATTAAATACTATTTGCTTTGCTTATGCTTTCCTTAAGTACCTGCTTCAATATGCGTAATATATCTCCTTGCTACCAGAAAACAATCCATAAAGAATTATAAAATCAGTAAGCGTTTGGAAATGGAATTGCAGGACTATCAGAATTAATTCAGGTGGTCAGTTATTACCATTTGCTTGTATGAATGGTACTATTTCTACACAGTTTACATTTCTGACCTTCTTCCAGCATTTCACAAACTGGGTAGGATTGTCAAATCCGTTGGCAGTGGCCCGCATGCTGAATGTCCTGGCTGGCTGTGAGCCGAGGAAGTTTAGGAACTCCTGTTCTACTTGAGGAGTCGATAATCTCTTACCACTAAAATAACTTGCTCTCTGTAACCATGAAATAAACATGCATTAAATATTAGTTTAGAAACCTCCTTTAAAAACCCTAATCATCTCCAGGGATACATTAGTTAGACTGCCCCAGGCTTGCTAATTGAAACCCCCAATAGACTGAGGTTTAATTAATGCATCTTCCATAAAACACACAGGGGCTTTACCTCCATTTAAAAAGCACCGGCTCCTCAGATAACCTGACCTATCAGGACTCAGAAAGCTTGCGTTTTTGTACGTCTTGGGTCATAAAAGACTTGACATGAAGATGACATGAGAGTCAATGCAATCCCACAGTTTACTCTCCCATTAAAGACAATGCAATCCCACAGCTTACTCTGCCACTAAAGCCAACGCAATCCCACTGCTTGCTCTCCCATTAAAGTCAATGCAATCACAGTTTACTCTCCCATTAAAGTCAATGCAATCCCACAGCTTACTCTGCCACTAAAGTCAACGCAATCCCACTGCTTGCTCTCCCATTAAAGTCAATGCAATCACAGTTTACTCTCCTACTAAAGTCAATGCAATCCCACTGCTTAATCTTTCACTAAAGTCAATGCAATCCCACTGCTTGCTCTCCCATTAAAGTCAATGCAATCACAGTTTACTCTCCTGCTAAAGTCAATGCAATCCCACTGCTTAATCTTTCACTAAAGTCAATGCAATCCCACTGCTTGCTCTCCCATTAAAGTCAATGCAATGACTTACCCTTTTCTCACAGTAAAGGGGAGACTGCATTAAAGTCAATATAATAAACTGAATACAGTTTAGTGTGGAAGTTATTTAGAAACACACAGAACCTCTGTATACACAAAACTGGAACAAGCAGGTTGTACACAAGAAGAACACCTTTGTACAAGTGTTGTACCCATAGCTTTCAATGACTACCTGTTAAAAACATCTGTTTTTCAATCTCATAAACAATCGAGACACAAAAAAGTATCTATAACCACCATTAAAATTGGCCCCAGCGGTGCTGTGGTTAAGAGGGTCCCCCCCCAAACTAAATGGCAGCGGCTGCATGGTTCAGGACTGAGGGGCACTCCCTCGCAGAGCTGCTGGAGAAAGGGAGGCTCCTCTGGCCCTGGCCAGCACTGAGCCTGTCTTATCAGAGACATTATGAAGGGCCGTTTTAACAGACGGGCCTATGGGGCCCGGCCCCCCAGAAGACCAGAGGCCCCTTAACTGAGCTTACACATTTCATCGTCTATTTATTTTTATTTATGGGGCCCTAAAACTTAATAATATATATAACCCCCCCCTCCCCACCACCACCACCACCAAAACTATAAGCGCAGGAAATATGATTAGCAAATTTTACATTTTTATTTAATAGCACTTGACATCCACTTCCTTTAAAATGGTTTGACACTTGACCGGACGGTTTTTAGACAATCCCCAATGCGCTGTCCTTACAAAGATTTTCCTGTCTGGACACTGCTCTCTGACTGGTTATCATATTATTGTTAATAAAACAATGAATAAACCTTTCCCTACATGGAAACCCTAAACCTAAGGTCAGTGTCCTATACTACAGTCATTACACATCTAAAGCAGTTCACGTTTGGCAGTGAATAAGCGCTTTTGTTACCGGAGGTGCCTGCTTCCTCAGTTGTCCTCACAGCAACATTTCCTGGTACCTTTGTAAGCACTGCCGCCAATGCACTTCAATCACAGTGTGAAATCACACTACGAGTTTCTCACCCCTGCCCTCGACCAACTTAGAAATTAATATAATAAAAAATTAATTAAAATATAATTAAAAAAAAAAAAAAAAAAAACCTTGATAAAACCCTAACTGAGGTCCACAATGCAAGGAGGGGTTGCTCAGCGCATTCTGTACCCACGGCCCTGGGAGTTATTAATCCGGCCCTGGCAATGTCCCTCATTTCGAGCAGAGATTTTCTTAAAACTCAAAACTAGTAAACGGCAACTGCAAACAAACAAAAAACCAGAAGTGCAGTGAAAGTAAATGTTTTTCTTAAGAATCACAAGGCCTGTCTCTCAGGACTGCAGTGGAAGACCACTCTCCTACGTTGCTAAGTACGTTTTTTGCTTTACAAGAGAGAAGTCTCAGTATTTTTGGGGGACCCCCGGTTTAAGAGCCATTTCCCGAGAGTACAGTATTAAAAATAATTAAATTAATGTTTTATTTCAAACAGTAGTAACATACTGCTGTCAGAAGACCCCGTTCTCCTGAGTCAGCATCTTAGAAGCCTGCTAAATAACTCCCGGAGTCTGGCCAGGAAGGCTTCTCACTCACAACATTACTTTACAGGGCAAACTTAGTTTACTTTTGTTATTGCTGTAAAAAACATTTTTTCGGCTCCTTTTACATTTGTTTCCAGAAAATCAACATGATGGACAACGATCTTACAGCACGAAATGTCGTCCTACCCCTGGGTTGTACATATATTATATATATATATATATATATATATATATATAATATATATATATATATATATATATATAGGCAAAACGTATGTTTGCAGTCGTTGTCAGCAACATTAAAAATATTGATGTTAAACGACAATACGTTTTTGTGTTACCGATAAAACCACCAAAGTGCTATGTATTTTATAACGCCATCGTCACGCGACACAAAATATTGCTTTTCCGTTATAATTTTGCTTATTCGTGCATTTTGTCTATTAAAATGTCAAGCACTGAAACAACCCAACTACTATCTATATCTATATATATATATATATATATATATATATATATATATATATATATATATATATATATAGCATTTTTATAAATGCTAGATTTGGTGTTAAACCACACTTGCTTGATAACATGAAAAAAAAGAAGAAAATGTAGTATCGATCTATAAATTAATACATTAAAAAAAAAAAAGGAAAACGTACCACAATAGGCTTAAAAAATACCATATGCATCTATGCATCACTTGTACGTCATCAAAATGTAGGCTAAAATGGGTTGCATTATTAAAAAAAACACCAGACACTTACATTTCTTCCACCACTAGAGGAAAATGACTACAGTATTTTTTATATTAAACATAAATTGAATCACGTTTACAAAGTAGTTATGTAGCTTTCTTTAACAATCTCTAGGTATGGTTTAATCCAAAAAGTTGCACACTTCACAACTAAAAAAAAGTTGTCTAACTTTTCTTTTAATTCTACCGGCTTCCCACGATTGATTTTAATACAAGGCTTTGTGTTAAATATGCACGCCGATTTCAGAGAATTAGATGCAAATATTTTACAGAACTGGAAGTACAAATCCCCTCGCAGCCTCTCGCTACCGCCTCTCCCACATTCTCAGACAGTTTTATTAACATTTTCAGACAAAAGAAAAACAAAAATGGCAGCCTGTCTTATTTTTATAAGAAGACAGGACGCCATATTCTGCAGATCCCAAATTTTGTAAAACAATCCGCCTTTTAAAAAGGAAAGCGATCGGAAGAACCCGATATTTGCGTCCAGTTTATTTGCATTAAGTGCATGAATGATTGTTTACAAAGGACTGCAGGTTTGAATAGCCCGGCTCTTAAAAAAAAAAAAAAAAAAAAAAAAAAAAAAACTAGACACTTCCTACAACAATCATGCCTTGCAAAAATCGCACTGCATTTGCAAACTGTAAAGGCGCTGGGTTTTTGCAATTCAAATTTTACCTCAAGAATATAATTAACGCAGGTTTTATCTTGCATTTCAGCGATCGTACATTGTTTTTATTTTTACAATTGACCAAAGATCCTGCCTATTCCAAACATGCGCTTGCTTTTGCAATGTTTGTAATTTGCAACTTTTTTTTTTTTTTTTGCAAGTCAGATCATCAAAAAAAAAAAAACTAACTGAAAAGCTCAATAAACTCGACCTGATCTTATAAAGTTATGCAATAGATGAGAACAGTAAGAATGCACACAAACCTGCTTTCTCCGATTGCAGATATTATCCTTTGAAAATATATATTAAAAAGGTTGAGATGTTCTTTCTGCCCGTCTTCAGTCTGAATTCAGACCTTCCGGGTCGACTGCCGTTCACTTCTGGGTGCTGCAGGCTGTGAGCCGCTCTCATTACCGTCTGAATTGCAGGGACAGGCCGGGGGAACACAATCGCAACCCAAAATAAACGAAAAGCGAACCCTAATACAGAATGACTGAAATTAATCACGCCAGCTAGCCTCACACAAGAAGATAATTGAACTCACTATCATTACCGGTACATGGTACCTGTTTTCCAGCCGCTAGCGAAATAGCACGTATGCCGCTGGAGCACAACACGTATTTTTTTTTACTATATTTGTTAGCGGCCTGAATCTGTTTTTATATAAAAGAAAGGTAGGCGTATTGTCGCGTTAACTACACATTTTAATCTGATAAACCGCGATGATATTTCGTTCCTTCTTAATGCGGTTTATCGTTATTTCTTTGTATCCAACGAGGCAAGCTCCACTGTAACCGATAGACGTTGTAATAATACACGGATCTGTAGGCCTGTTCTAGGCCCGGGCCATTACCTTTCTTATTTTAAACCAAAAACCAATACCATAATTACACACACACACACACACACACACACACACACACACACACACATATATATATATATATATATATATATATATATATATATATATATATATATATATATAGAAAGAGAGAGAGAGAGAGAGAGAGAGAGTTTATATTCAAGTGTACACTGTGTTTTATATTAAAACAATACAAGCTTTAAAAGGATATATTTTCTTTGGCACTGTTTTTATAATTTTTTTTTTTGAGGAAAAATATTTTGCTGAAACAGTAATTTCAATGCATATGATATTATAATGAATTACAATGTCACCTAAGGGACTGAACAAAAATGGGGTGACAATACTTTATCAGTTTACCAAAAACCTGGCAAAATGTGCATTACAGATCAGAAGTATACCTGCTATAACAAATATTCCTGTTTTACTGAGGAACATGTAACTGCTACGGTTTGTATTGATTACAATCAAGATCCTTTTCAGTTAGAACAGTCAGTTATACTGTATATGAACAACCTATTGTAATAATTTAAAACAACAGAAAACTACACAGTGTTCTATGTGCATATTGACTCCTCTACCGTTCTGGCATTGACATATCATGCATTGATGGTAATAGGCAGAGGATGACATCAACTGGAGTGACATACTAAGCAAGTCTTATTTCTCAATTCCCATTTGAAATAACACATACAGAAGCCATACAGTGTGGATAAAAATAAATGCATAAATAAATACACAATTCTACCTTGCTGCCAGTAAGGGGGTGGGAATTTGTGAGCCATGTTTGAAAATGTACAAACTAGGTAGCCAACAAAGTCTGCTATCTGGTAAAGTATAGTGCCCAGAAGGAGAGCCATAGATCCTCTTATATAGTATGGACATTAACGACGTGGAGTGTCCCATATACTTTTATTAGAGCTATTATCTAGTTTCGAATGTGTCTTTGCTTACATTAATTTCAGTGGTATGCTGCTGAAATTGTGGACTTTAAAATGTCTGAAATAATTTCAGATTCATTTTGTTGTTTTGATTTGAAGTTTAGTCAAGAAATTATTTATATAAATTCCAGATGATTTTGTCATAGAGATGTGCAAATTGACATGACTGAGCTCAAGGTTCTAAAATGCTCCGAAATTAATCTGCAGCAAAGCATAGTCTGTTGAAAATAAGTTATGATCCACCAGACAAAATAATCACTGAATCAAATGATTTAATAATAGTAATAAAACAAATGTAAACATACTATTTTCTTAAAAAATATCTCATATACATTTAGAGATATCTCAAAATAATTTCCATATATCTTTAAATGGATTGTTAGATATCTTTAAATTATTTAAAGATATCTCTAAATATTTCAAGATATCTTAAAATGCAATTTGAGATATCTCTAAATATAATTTGGCTTGCCATAGAAACTCTTTTTGTAAGTGAGAGTTTAAGAATCTAGAAATATGTGTGAGGCCAAGGTCTCGGACTGGCTTCATTACCACTGAGCCATAACCAGAGCTGGTATTCTACCACAGTCAAACTTAGGTTCCAAGCTATAGCTGTCAGTATTTATGTGACTGCTTGGTATGTACTATTCAGCCTCCAAATCTGTGTTACACAGCAAACCAACAAAGAAATTTAAAGGGCACATAAGGACCTTTCTGTTTTATTGTGTTACATGTTCCCATGTGTTGCTACAACTGTTTAAGTAAGGTGTGTGTATTGTTTTAATTTTCTATTTTACATTTTGACCACTTTTTTAAAAACTTTTAAATTGCATTCCCTGCCTCAAGATGGCTTCACATGTACCCACATGAACCTCTCAGAGCTACATTTCCCACCCTCCTCCTGCTCACATATGTAACTCAGGTGGATTTACCAGTGAGCAGGAGGATGATGGGAAATGTATTTCTGAGAGGTTTATGATGCAAAAAGACAACAGAGGACACAACCTCAATGTCCTCATAGCTAGTGATGGCCATGCACAGAGCAGAGGCTGGGGTTAGGGTGGAAAGCATGTACAGTATTAATCCTTAAAGGGTTGGGGCTGTACTGGGTCCCTATAAACCTGTTTTATTTTTATGTTGGCTTCACCTCGTGAATTTCGGACTACATGCAAACTTCTATTCATATGGGTCATGACACCCCTTCTTCGTTGAAAAGAAGTAGGAGTGGAGCCGATGATCACATCAAGTTATAATTTTGTACAAACACGCAGCTACTTACAAACTGGGAATGCATTGATTTCCAAGGAACTCCATGAAACAAGTTGATGCCTGCCATCATGTCAACATACCTGGAGCGGGGGGGGGGGGGGGGGGGGGGGGGGGGGCATGGGTACTGTCATGACAAATACTCAGTTCATGATCCATTCACAAAAAATAAGAAGCTTTACCTGCAACGGTGCCTAATATTTTGCTGCGAAGTTAGCTTAAAACAAATTAAATGAAATTGTGAAAAGGGCCCTGTTATTAAACTTGCATTGTTTTTTTCTACATTCCCTGTAAAAAGAAAATTAGTTAAGAATGCATTTTCAAAAGCATGATGCGTGACACCTTTCCCTGTGTGGGTGGACAGAATCTGCAGGAGGAAAGCATTTAGGTGCTGTTTGATCGATGTTACAGAACACCCTGTGTATCCAGACACAGAACAGTTTGCACACAAAGCGACATGTATGAATAGACTTACTGTCATGTTAGTGTATGCTATTTCTTTTCATACTTTTGTTATACATGTGTGACAGAGCATATGCTCTGCACAGGGGTGCACGTGTGTGTGTGTGTGACCTAGTTAATTGAGTGATGGTTTGATTAATTGTGTGATTGAGAGTGATTTGAAAAGTGTGGCCACATGGTATAAAAGGACAAATAAGTGTTTCTTTGGTGAGAGTATGTTGGAGAAAATGTTGAAAAGACACTGGAACATTAACAGTTAAAACAAAACAGCACTCAAACCCCAAAATAACACCAAAGCTATGGCTGTTGTGGTGTTTTGTTTCTTTCTCCAACATACTCTCCTACTTACCTGCAAATTGTAGGCCTTTCATATTGTTCATTTTATGTAAAGTATTGATTTACTTTTTTATTTCTTATGTTTGACAAATGATTCTCTGTTCTTTTATATAATGTTGTACCTGTGTCATATGTTCGACAAATGATTCTCTATTCTTTTATATAATGTTGTATCTGTGTCACCTACATATTTTATTTTGTTACAATTTTGGCACAGCTTGCTAGTTTTGCATGACTGGTTTCTTAAGACTGGGTACTGTATTTATTTTCTCTATATAACGCTATTCTACAAACAGCCACTAGATGTCACTGTGAGCCAACAAGCACCTTCTCTTCCTGTGAGGGCTGAGGGGCTGGGGGCTGGGGGCTGGGGGGGGGGGGGGGGGGTGGTGGGGGGTGGGGTTGTTCGATGTTGCTCACTGTGAAATTCCCTCCAGCTCTCTCTGCCCTCTGGCTTGTGCTTTACCTCACTAGCACCTGTAATATCCAGTGAAGCTGGACAAGCATTTACTAGATAACATAAAACCATTGTTTTACATTGACCAGGTTTCCACGCGGCTTAGACAGTCGATACTCTCTCTCCACTGTTATGATTTATGTGATGTATCACGTACATACCATGCACATTCCACGCTCTATAGGAAGTGGGTAAATCGCTTTCTCGCGCTAGAAAGCAGAACAATTGACCAAAAACACTGTTTTGTTTTTTCAAAGACACATGACCGGAAGCGTACCTTAAGCTTACGAGACTTCAGCAATGAAAACCCTGTTTGTGACGTAACCTTGCAAAGCTACCAAGCAAACCTTTATTATTTGAGATCTGCTGGAAATACCCATGGCAACGTTCTTCGTCCAAATAGGAAAAAATAAGTATACAGTATGAGGGGTTTAGAGACCTCAACGCTTCAAATTATTGCCATTTGACATAAAATGACAGTGCTTTATAGTTTGGTTGTTTTATAAGCAACGCTGTAAAAAAAAATACTGAAGCTACTAGAAGAAAAAAAAATGCAGCCCTTTGCAATACATAAATAAAAAAGAAAAATTCAAGAACAGGAAAAGGCCATTCGGTCCACCTATGCTCACTCGCTTTGATGCCAGCGTGGTCCCTTATCCCTAGAGAAGAACCCCCCCTCCCCCTGAACCAGGTTAATAGGGGAAATGAAACCCCTGGGAATCCGTGACTAGCCCTTCCTCCAGGCGGCTAGCTAAAGGTCTTATTGTGGTCACAGAGAGTGTTATACAATATTGTTCATGACAGCATCCAGTCTGTTCTTGAAGGATCTGATAGTCTCTGCTTCAGCAACAGGCAGCCTGTTCCAATGGTTCAGCACCCTTTCTGTGAAGAAGCTCCTTCTCCCCTTGGTTCTGAATATGCCCTTCTTCAGCTTACCTGTGACCCCTGATTCTGTGAAAAATAATTCTCAGCAGTTACTTTGTTAAACCCCTTGACAGTTTGAAATACCTCTGTTAAGTCGTCTCTGGCTCTCCTTCTTTCTAGGCTATACAGAGCCAGCTCTTTCAGTCTATTTTCATTTGACATACCCTTCAATCCTGGAATTAATCATGTTGCTCTCCTCTGTACTCTCTCCAGTGCCTTGATGTCTTTTTTTTATGATACGGGGACCAGAACTGGACACAGTGTTCTACGTGTGGTCGTACCAGTGCATTGTATAATTTTCTTATAACTTCTCTAGATTTGAATTCAACTGCCTTGGCTATATAATCTAACATTCTGTTTGCTTTTTTTATAGCTTCTCTGCATTGTCTAGTTGGCTTAAGAGATTCATCCACTAGTACCCCCAAGTGCTTGTCATGCATAGCCGCCTCTATTTTGTTACTATCCATGTTGTACTTGCCTCTAATGTTTTTGTTCCCTATGTGCAAGACTTTACATTTATTCGCATTGAATTTCATCTGTCCTGTGTCGGCCCAAGCCTGAGTCTTGTCTAAATCTCTTTGTATTATTGAAGTTGCTGATTGGGAGTTGGTCACTCCTCCCAGTTTTGTGTCTTCTGCAAATTTGCATAGTTTACGGATTATGTCCTGCTCCAAGTCATTTATATAAATGAAGAATAGCAATGGTCCCAATACTGATCCCTGTGGTACCCCACTTGTTACGTTTGTTTGATGCCTGGCCTCTAATTATAACTCTCTGCTTTCTATCTTGTAACCAGTTCTGAATCCATGCTGCTACTTTACCATTTATTCCTACTGATTTAATCTTTAGATATATAGTCTTTCATGCGGTACTTTGTCAATGCTTCTTGTAAATCTAAGCAGATGATGTCATATGCAGTATCCTTGTCCACTCTGGTAGTCACACCCTGAAAGAAATCTAGTAAATTAGTTAAACGAGCTCTACTCTTCCTAAAGCCATGTTGGCTGTCTCCTGTAATGTTGTTACTATATAAATATTCCTCCATTTTGGTCCTTACTATAATTTCCATGATTTTACATGTAGTTCCCAGGGTCAAATTTGTCTCGCTTTTTAAATATAGGAACAACATTGCCAATTTTCCTGTCCAGTGGGATGGCTCCATTATTTATAGATTTGTTGAGTATATAACATATTGGTTTAGAAATCTGTTCTCTAGTTTCCCTGAGGGCCCCAGGACAGATTCCACCGGGCCCTGAGGATTTGTTTATTTTAAGTGCTGCTAGCTCTCTTAGTGCTTAATTATCTTCTATAACAAACTCTGGTAATGTTGTTTGTGTATATTATGTTAACTTTGGTACATTGCATTCCTTTGTAAATACCTGTACGAAATATTGATTAAGCACACCTGCGACTGTGGTTGTCTTTCGACACTAAATTAGCACTGCTTTCATATAGACTACTGCCTTCCTCTTTTAGTTTCCTTTTAGCATTAACATATTGAAAAAACCCTTTTAGATTAAGTTTACTATCAACCGCTCTCTAATTCCCTTTTCGCCCTCTTAGTCTGTTTTTTTAGGTCTCTGCAGGCCTTTTTATACTCTACTTGTGAGGCTGCTCCCTTTGATTTGTGGAAGCATAGCAGGGCAGGGACCCTGCAAGTGTATATATGTCTGTTTGGTGGCAGGGACAGCGTTGTCAGACTAAATTGTATTATTGTTTAATTGGTAATTGTTTAATTGTTTTATTGTTTTGGCAGTTGGCCTCACTGCTGTAAATTAGTCAGTTCCCTATATTAGTTTCTCTAGTGCATATAAACCCCCGAGTTAAGCTGTGGAGTCCAGTGTTTAAAGGAAACAGGCTTGTAACCAGCAGGTCCCCGGTTCAAATCCCAGCTCAGCTACTGACTCATCCTGTGACCCTGAGCAAGTCACTGAACCTCCTTGTGCTGTGTCGGGTGAGACGTTGTTGTAAGGGACTCCGCAGTTTTTGTGCATTTGTTTCAAACTGTATGTTTTGTATGTCGGGTAAACAGCTTAGCTGCCCTGCGCTTTAGTCAGAGACCTGCATCATAAATGTTTAGTAAGTCCTCGGAAGAGCTAGGTTTTGTTTGTTTATTTTATTTTTGTGTAATAAAAGCGTGCCTTGTGTGCTAAAAATTCAACTTTTAGTTTCTGGGTCATGTTTTTATAAGGGCACCAACCTGAAAATAAGGTTAACGGTGTTACAGAAGATATTCTTTTCTTTTGTTTTTAATACCCAGCTTAATGGATGGATTTACCCACCATGGGCTCTTTTTATTAAGTTTACCTTTTCTCATTTTTGGGATAAATGTATCCTGCATTTCGAACATTAAACCCCTACATGGAGTCCAATTGTTTTCAGCTTCATGATCTATTAGTACCCTATCCCAGTCTGTGTTTAAAAGCTCGTGTTGCATTCCTCTGTAATCTGCTCTCCTGAAATTGTAAACCATTCTCTTTCTCTGCCCTTGATTTATTTGCCACAAACTCTATCATATTATGATCACTTATTCCTAGTAGTTCTATTACCTGTAAGTTGTGTATCCTTGCTTCATTGTTTGTTAATACCAGAATTGTATCTAGTCGGGGCATTCACCAGTTGTGATAAGAAACAATCTTGCATTAATCAATCCCATGTCTGAACTGTAATCTGAGATCATGTGGTCCCACTTTATGTTTGGGAAGTCTTACCTTTTCTGTTATTTTTTTTGATGCTTGCGTATAAGTTTTCATTTAACAATTCATCAAAACTTGAGGGCTTGTAACAGACTCCCACTATTAAACCTTTAGATTTGCTTTAATTTAATTTAATCCATATTGATTCACTGCTGTTGCCATTGCGTTCCAATATTTCCCATTTGAAGTCATTTTTGATGTATACTGCGACCTCTTTTATTGTGTCTGTCTTTCCTAACTAACGTACAGTATGTCCTTCCATGTTAAACTCCATCGTTTGGAGTTAACCACGATTCCGTTATTCCTATAATATCATAATGCTCCACAATGATTATGGTTTCTAATTCTAGGAATGTATTTCTAATGCTTCTTGCTTTTAAATATAGGCATTTAAGTTTATGAACATCGTCATCAATTTGGTTGCACTTGTTTGTTTTATTCTTGTTCCCCTCTACATCGTTTCTAATCCTGTTTTTGATTATTTGATTAGCTCCCCTTGGCTCTAGCCTCCCTGCTGCCCAAGTCTCTAGTTTAAACTCTGTTAACTGTGCACTAGATCCCCTTCTGTTCAGGCTGTTCATTTACTTGAAGTCTCAGTTAGAAAAAGAATCATTTCAGATACATTGAAGTAATTTCAATGCATAGCCAAGTGAAGTAGTAGGATCTCCAACACGGTAACAGTTAGATTGTGTTTTATTAAAAGGAACCCCCTCACGAGAGTAAGTGTTGTGCTAAGGAGGGACAAGTTTCTGGTTCCCAGTTCTTATATACTTTCAGTATTTTATAAGTAATTATATTAAGTATATCTTTAAATAGTTACAAAGTCATTTTAGTGTAGACCCTGTACACTAAGTCAAAGTAATTTGAATATGTCAGGGACAGCACTGGAACCTGGGGTATCATTAGCAGTCCATGGGTCTGCTCTCTGTTGACTGCATGGATTTCCCATCGGAGTTATCAATCCAGCATGCATTGAGTGGTAAGTGATTCATGGAAGCCAATAATGCAATAATGCAGGAATCAAGCAGGAGCGAACCACAGAAACCCAGTCAGAGGTTCATTTCCAATAGCAAACAGAATCATTTCAGAAATCTTACCTGTCAAGCACTTCCATTCACCACACAGGTCTCAAATACGTTTTAATAAAAAAAAAAAAAAGAAACCTGGTTCTACACTAGGTTAAAGAAAGTTGTCAGTTTACTTGCCTAGCCTCCCGGGAAGTCTGTTAGTGTTTCATTTCCTAGTTTATAGACAGCAAAGAAGGAGTGGAGACAATCTCAGTAGCTTTCCCTTTCATTGTCTGTGTTTGTTATGTTACTGTCCCCTTACCTTTTTACTAAGTTTGCAATCAGCCTGAATGACTGTAATTGCAGTGACTCAAATATGGTGTTGTTTGTGTAGGAGATTTCCCTGAGTTCAGCAGCTGCTCTTTTCAATAAAAGCCGGTTTGCAGCGATCAAAAAACAACAGCATGTCTAAAAATGTGCAGTTTTTTTTGGTAGTGCACACTCACCTTGAATTTCAAGTCAGACATGCAATGCCCCCAACGCTGTGCTCTGCGCAGGCAAACCTTGCACCTGTTCTTCCACTTTTGATCCTGCCCTGTGTGACTGATCCAACTGCAGCCCATATTCCCCAAAGCTGCTCTGAAGGGAACTGTAAATGCAACACAGAAGCACATTGTAAGTACCTGAATCATCAATTACACAAAGCCACCTAAGCAAAATAAAACACATATGTTTTCAATATACCATGAAATAACAATAAATAAAACACATTGCAGCTGTCAAATGCACAAAGGCAGATTGTATACATATAAACAAAGCTAACATTTCAATAATCAAATACACAATGCAATGAGAACACTGTTCCATATCTTCCTGTGAAAAGTGTCTTGTATCATTTGCTGACTAGGGGCTTCAGTGTCTCCGATGGCTTTTTTGGAGTCCCATTCATCTTCTGTTCTCCCCAGGCTTTCTTGGTGATGATGTAAGCATTCACAGCATCTATTAAATTAAATAAAACACCATTTTAGAAAATGTACATCGCTGACTTTTCCTCCTATGTCTCCTCGCTCCGCCTGCCTCTCAGCACTATTGCTATTGTTTGCCAGCACCAGCCCACGTTAGTACTGCTTGTTATTGCGGTATATGAAAGACATGTGATTTTCGCCACCCATGGTAATATACCATGTGCACTTGGAAGAAGGATTACTCCCGTTTCCTGAATTGGACAAGGGCGTTTTTGGTATCCGAATAAACATTTAACATCACAGTTATGAGATGTGCTGGCCACTGACAAAGGGTTAACAAAAACAGATCAAAACCTGAGCTGAAGTTCTTGCAGCAAGGGCATCAATCTGTTTCATGCTTGGTCTTTTGTAAACAACATCTGGGCTTCATACCTGTAGCTGAAATCGATCACCATCACCCAGTGGCAACGGGCTGTCTGACAGGCAGCTGATGATGGACAGTTGAAGGGTCCCTCATCAAAAAGGACATTGAAGTTTGTGGCTTAGACTGATTCTTTAGATCACATTTTCCAAGCCTGGCAGATACTTCCTAGACACAGCTGCACACAGTGGTACTGTATTGTCTCATAGTAAATTCAGCGCTGCAACAGAATGAAAATGCCATCTGCACAGTTTTTGATGTGAGTACACAGATACTCTAGACAATTCCCTTTAAGATGTTTGAAGTTGTTAGGTATTAATTAAATGGGGGGCAAAAAATGTGTGGTAGTCAACACAAAACAAAGCCCTTGTTCTTTCTCAATTATTGAGTATAAATCCATACCAATCTGACAGTGCAATTGATGTAGAACCTAAAGCCACATATTTTATATGTGATATTTATCTTTCCTTTCTTTTACATTTTTGATAGGTCGCTCGATTCCTTAGAAATGTGTCATCTCTGCAGTGAACTGTGGGAGTGTAGTTCTGCACCAGATGTAACCTCTGCTTAAACTCAACAAAGTAGTACATATGCCAGTTTGCAGAGCAGGCGCTCTGAGGGTAGGCCTAAGGGAATGTATGTGACGAATTGCAACATGTCTTCATTGTCAGTTTACACGCTCTACGTGGCGGTATGGCAGAAACAATGCCAGCGAGTGAAAGGATAATTCACTTCCAAGCAGCTTCTAAATCACTCACTGCAGAAGTAATTGGTGTTGATCGGTACTCAATTGTAAAGGTGAGAGAAAGGTAGCTTTTCTTGCTGTGACATTAACACATTCATTAATAATGAGTTTGAATTTAATAGCTGCTGACAAAAAAAAACAGCTTAAAGGGAATCACTCTGAAAGTATCTGCAGAGCCCTAGTTTTTAAATGGTGTGTCTGCCTGCTTTTGATTTGTCATATTTTATATTGATTTCTCAGTTTTGAGTTTCACTTTGACTGTTTCTGTTTGTGCGTGTGGTAACTTGCACGATGTATCGTGATCTTTTAAATGAGACGACAGCCTCAGTGGTTATCCTGATAAATCTTCAACTCCGGCGGCCATCATTATACTGAAAAACAGGAGCCAGTTCAAATAGAGAGCGGGGTTCCTCAAAATCACTTTTGCATGGTACCTACAAATATGTGTATAAAAATCAACAGCTTGTCAAAATGTAATCCGAAACGCCCATAGGACTGTATGGTAAATGCTTGGTGAATATTGCTGCAAATTCAAGGTAGTTATTGTGTTCACTATGTAAAGAGTGACAGACACAGCTGCGACAGGGCTGAGGCCCTGCATGTGGAAATGGGGCTTTTCTTTTGGTTTGTAAATAAAATGTGTTTCATTTGGGAAATTAAGTTTGTGCTAGATATGGCAGGTCTGGGAGGTTAGAATTCCCTCCCTGTCTAATTGCAATTCATCTGCAGCATGTGGCCAGGTGTTGACTAATTGATTGTCAATGAACCCTGGCCACCTGCCTTTAAAAAGGGTCTGAAAGCCAGCTCTGGGTTCTTCTCTGTTCTTTTCAAGCTTGGAGGTGGATTGGTGGAGAACCCTCATGACTGAATGTTTGAACCAACGCATAGTCTCCGTGCGTACACTGGGATCATCAGAACTAGGATCACCGTGGTGTTAACCAGGATACTAGTGTATAGCATAGGGATTAGCTAGGGATTTTAATCCCCCCCCCCCCCCCCCTAGTCTAGAGAGGAAGGATCAGGGAGACCGTTCCTGGAGCTGGACCTCCTTTTAGGGTAGTCGCACTTGATCACTGTGTGGTCAACTTTTAAAAAGTGTTTTTGTTTTGCATTTGTGTTTAAGTACACTTGTGTGTAAGTCTTCCTGCTCTAAAGCTATCGTATTCCTTCGATTTTAAGACACCCTCAAATTTTCCACCCTCTACTTGAGGGACAAAATGAAATAAAGATGCATCTACTCATATAAGGCAGTTTGCAGCCGTCTGCTGTCACACAGAACATTACATTTTGCGCTGCTTCTGGTTTTCAGGTGTGATTACTCGCACGTTTCCATTTTGGTGAACTGTGGTATTGCTTGGCAAGTAGAAAAATATGGAAGTCTGATTAGAACTGAGCCTCATAACGAAACGCTGCTGCTGTAGGCTGGGTCTTAACCGAGCAGTTAAAATTAGTTGCATACAGGGCCTTCTGTCTTCCAAATCAAAATACGTGTCCCTTCTATCAAGTTTGAGCCCTTTGCAGTGTGCATGTATTACTGTATGCATGTCTCTCACCAAGCCTGTGAGTTGTTCTACTGAAATAACAATACAACGCACATTAGCTATTAATTGATTTAACCTTGAAATCAATGGGATATAACTGAGAGTGCAAAGAGAGCCCTGGGGGTGTTTCTTAAAAATGAACGCAGAAGTATAATTTGAGTTTATGAGTTCCACATTAAGAATGAATATTTCTAGGATTTCCATCAAACTAGATTTATTTTAAATATGCAGCAAAACACTTTCCCTCAAGGGATATTAACACAAGTTTTTTCACATGCATACTTTAACTGAAATGGCTGCTGGTGCGAGGATGTAGAGACAATTAATATGCAGAGAAGAACCACATGTGCAAAAATGTAGGCATAACATACAGGTGAACGGACACACACCTCCATATATCACCTCCATATATCCCCAGACCGCTCTCAATAACCTGTGCTAGAGAATGTCAATACCAAGTTTCATGACAATTGGTTCTCCAGGTGTATTGAAAGCTGAGGGTGTGAGACATGTACGGCTGCCTTTACTATATGTGTTCTGCAGGGGGATCGGCAGCTGTATATTTACAGTACAGCACAATGCAGGTACTTTGTGTCAGTGACCCGCTCCTCTGCTCCAGTTTCCATCTCAAAATGGTCCAGACTCGCAGCACATTTAAAGTGTTGTAGGAAGTTCCAGTATGCCACTTACTATCGTTCCTGGTAATGTCACCCTCAACTTATTATCACCACAATGAAATGACCAGAATATAACAGGACTTGATGGAGACTGCTCCTGAACACACTTGTGTGATTATCACTCCTTGCCTAATATCAAATAGCAGCCATGCAACTGATTCCAACCAACGGATGTATCCTATGGAAAATGCAAGCTTCATATAAGAAGGTTTCCATTAAAGGAAGATGCTGTATAGTATTTGAAGGTTGCAAAATATAGCCCACAGAAGGTGCAATGTGCCTGCTTGCAGCTTTCTTATGCTGTACTTGTGCAGTGCAATAGACAGTATACTGAACACTATGACCACTATTAGAATCAATGCAATACCTGGTACTTCCACAGCTAAACAGGCACACTGGAGTGTATCAAAACCTTTTTTTGTTGTTTAATGGCAGGTTATAGATGAACTGACCTCTGCTTCTTCTCATCATTTGTGCTCAATTCCTTTTGAAGCTATATTAAAGGGCTTGACTGTAATTGCATATGCATGTCAGTTTTGAGCTACCCACTATTTGGAATGCATATCTCCAGGGGGCTTGGCCACTTAAAATTACATAATTATTTAATGTTCTGGTAAGGACAGAGTTCAAATCCAACCCCATACACACAGCAGCCATTACAATAATAATGATATCTATAATAACCCAACACATACATGAATCCTCTGGTGGGCTTTAGAGACAAGCCAGCCAAGCAGGAACCAGTCACACTGCCGCACTGCTTACTGTGCATGCTGTATACTCTGCAATACAACGTGAATACTGGCTGATCTTCATCAGAAAGCCTGCTGATTTGAAGGGATTTACTATAATAAAGCATGAACCCCATACTAAACCCTGTGTGTGAAACTATTTTTTAATTATTATCATACATCCATAACTATGGCTCATTAAGGACAATGGCAAATATTTAATATGTTTTGTTGAGATCACAAGCTCACCATGAACATTTACATTTTTTACTAAAAGAAACCTAATAATTCAATGACAAACATAACGACTATAAGTCTTTAGGTGGAAAGGTCTGCCATTTCTTGCAGTATTTCACTGTTGAGTGTATAATAGTGATGGATAATGTATCGACGTCATCCCCCGATCCACTCATTAAGAGAAGAAACAACAGAGCCCTACCTCCCACACAGCACTTTCTTTTCTGTCTGCAATGATGAATATAAAGTTATTCCCCAAAGGCTGGAAGACAGTGAATCCTTTTAAAAACTTGTATGGGAAATGCAAGTTCACCTTCTTAATGTATAGCCTGTTCCTTTCAGTGCTGAATTTAAAAATCCTAAAAGGTCTTCAGTATTGAGGCATTGTACATTACCTTTTAAGAACAGCTACTACATCCACCCAAATGACCAGCATTCCACTCATCTTCAGCAGATAGCCTGGCCCAGCATTCCAGTTGATGAGATTTGGGACCTGTGCACTGGGGTTCTCAAAGAGGGGGCTGGAGACTCGATGGGGTCACAGAATGAGCTTGTGGCAATAACAAGATGTAATGGTTACAGTGCATTCTAACTGCTCTTGTATTCTGAAAACATGTGGCTTTTTGATTTATTGTCCACGATTGCAGTCAATGCAATACAAATCTATACTTTTTTTTCAATAGTGGGGTTCAAAGGGTGACTTTAACAAGAAAAGGTCTGGGTTTCTAAAGTAGGAACTCGAGATTCAAATTCAGGTTTCGCCCTCCATTTACATGACAGTGCGCCATACAGTTTCATTTTTATTTTAAACAGACCTCGATGCCATTAGGTAAGCAAATGCGACATACAGACAGGCACGCCCATATAACCCCAGAAGCAAATGCGTTCAGTGCGTTACATACTGTTCATAACATGGTTCATCACAGCTGAGTACGTGGCGTTGCAGATATATGGAAAACTGTCACTCTAGCAGAGTGCTGTTCTCGCCATCTGTTTGGCCATTCGATTGTGGCTGTGGAATAATCTGCATTAGCGCTGGGTAGGAACACGCTGAATCAGCAGTGTTCCCCCATCCATCAATTTGCAGACAAGTGACATTTATTGTATTGTTTTTTGTTTGCTGGTGAGAAGCATGTTAAGAAGCAGGTGTATATACAGCAGGTCTTAATGTTTGTTAAGTGTCTGTGTTAAGGCTAAGTCCTGAGAAGGTATTGTGATACTTTTATGTTTGGGTTTCTGGTAAATGGCTTCACCATCCAGTTTACAGCTAGTGCTCCATGACGGAGTTAGGTTTTGTTTGGTTTGTTTATTTTGGGTTATGTATGGAAATAAATACACAGGCACCACCCTGTTGGAAGCTATCTGTTTAGTTCATCTCATTTACACGAGAAGACAGTGATCAAGGTCCCGGAAGGTGGCAAAACACACCCCACTTTGCCACAATATATATTTAAGAGGTTCAGGACATACCCCAAGAACCAAACTTTGAAAAAACTTTATTGATGAGGTATGCGAAGCAAATGAACATAGAACAAACTATTTGGCATAACACCTACTTAGATCAAAGATCCCTGGCCAATGGACAAAGCAGGAGACCCCACAGAACTCTACTTAAAGTAGGAGACGGGGGCGGGGGGCGGGTTATGAAAGAAAAAAATGCGAAAGGAAGGGTGAGTAAACAGGTCATTTGTGCTAGCAGTAATTATTCAATTTGGATTCATTAGATGTTAAGATTCAATTAGATGAAGTGATAATGCGTGGGGGTTTGTCCATCTTCTCGAACCCAAGTTGTATATATAAGTTTATATATATATATATATATACTGTGTACACATGCATACATAAATAAACAAAAACATATGTACTTGAAAATGCAGACCTGGGGAAAAAAAGGTGCTCCTATTTCATTCAATTTATTGTACTTATCCTGTAGCCTTGCTGTGTCTCTCAGTAGATGCATGATCAAGCATTTTATTTAACCCGAGGCAAGGTTGCCAACCGTCTGTAAATTTACGGATAGTCAATTTCAACAGTCAGCAAAAAAAGTCATATTACTGGTACAAAATTGTGCTCTGTCTATAGCAGAGAGCTACGCTTTACTGTGCTTGCCAAGTTTCCTTTAATATGTTGGCTTTGCCACACACTGCTGCGTTTTTTTCACAGATGAACCCAAAAAATGACGTAAGAAATCAACTGTCTACAGACATTCTGGATCGAACTCTGACCATCAAGACTACTGTTAAAACAGCGCCAGCTTCAATCAACAAAGCACCATCCAGTCTGGAGATGTGTCTGTGTTTGACCATAAGTAGTAAATAACACCTATGGAAAGGTAAATACAGCTATGGCCAAAAGTTACCTAAAATTTTAGGATTGAGACGTCACTTAGAAAATATTTTCAACATAATTTAGATCTTTTATTTAACATCAGGTAATCAAAGAAAATACAAAATGGTACCGCAAAAGACTACTGGATCCATAACAGTAGTACAGTATTTCATGTTAGATTTCATAATGTAAAATTGTCAGTTTTTCGTGAAGTACCTGTATATGGAAAACTACAAAGCAGTATGTAAGTCAATATGTTAAAGTAATATTATTCAGCAGGTTTCATTCGACTTTATCATGCAAAATGAGTTAATTCTATACGGTTATGAATTTTTTTTTTTAAATGTCATAAAAAAATATATAGTGTCAGTAACAAAAAGGCCACTGTAAGTCTATATGTCAGTAAAAACAAAATTGCAAGGTTGGCAACCCTGCCCTGGGGGATTGATGTATTAGTTCTGTCATTCCAGTTTTGTAAAATTACTTTTTTCACAGGGATAGTAATAAAGCATTTGTTTTTCAAAGGAAGGTCAGAGCTTGAAAGGTTATCTAGTAAACATAGTGCAGGTGAAGCAGGGATGTACAGACAAGGATACAAAATAGAGTGCTCCGTACCTTCTTCCAAAATTTTTCTATTTCTGGACAGTACCACAGTGCATGGATACAGCTGCCTATCTCATCTCCTGAACAGTACTGGCATGTTTGAGTGTCTGAGAGGCAGCCTTCTTTCTGCTGGAAAGGTGTGCTCTGTGAAGAGCCTTATACTGGATAAGGTTCACTTTAGCATTCCTAGAGTATTGCTGCATCTTACTCCAGAAAACAGAATCAGGTGGCAATTTAAGATCCCTCACCCACTTATTAATGGGGGCAACAATCTCCCCTTCATTGGATACCAAGTGAGGGGTGGGGGGGGCAGTATTAGTTTGGTGGATAGTTTAGCTTTTAGGGCTGTCTCATTTGAAAGTAAGTTTTTTTATAAAGGACATTTTTTCTTGCAGCATCTCAAAAGATAAAAACTTCCGGAGCTCAAAAAGAGGGTTTAGATGGGAAACATCCTTTTGCCTCCAGGAAATAAACTCAAACCCCAGTGCACTAGAGCGGACACTTTCTAACTGTACTTATTATTTTAATATCAGTATTCATTAATGATAATGGATAGTAATTAGAACAAAGGGAAGGAGCTTTATTCTTTTTCAGTTTACAGACTGTCGCAGTAAATTAGAAGTACAGAAATGATTAACCATTAAAAAAAAGGAGAGATAAAAGTCCAAAATCAGTCATAAAATTCAACTGGACATCCAAGGGATTTTCCACAAGGCATGTGAAACACAGCACAACAAAACACAAACACAACTCTTCAATTGTAAGTGGGTTGTCTAGTTTTTTAGAGTCGTGTAAAGAGAGTATAGGCATTTCAAGTTATCTAAAAAATGATTTATTTGGGTTGTGTCAGGATCAGACTCAGGTGTATATAGATTAGGATAAAAGGACTTGAATGTTTTATTGATTTTTTTTGTGATCTGTAATAATGTTTTTGTAATATTGATCTGTGATAGTGTAAATAGGTGATTTTTCCGTGTTACGTTTAAGCTGATTAGCTAATAAACGACCTGATTTCTCTCCAAATTCAAACAGTTTTTGTCTAATACTAGAGCATAACAATTCAGTTTTGGATGATATCAAGTAGTTAAGTCCCAGCTTAGTCTAAACGCCTGTGAATGTCATTGGTAGGAGAAGAGGAAATTAGATTGTCAAAATACTTTGTTTTCCAGGGTTTTGTATTTTTCATGTACCTTTTCTTCCCTCGTGGAATACAGTTTTATACTGTATATTTGTTTTAATTGAGGAGAACTGTGTTTGTGGAAAATGATATCAATAACAGTGTTGTTAAAAAGAATGCAAAATCTTTATAACGAATTTAAAAGCCCTTTTGCCCTGGGTGCGTTTCCCCTGAAATGCAGTACTCGAGTACAGTTCGGTACGTTTGCATTCAGTATGAAAGCTCCAGACACTCCCGGGTATGATTAAACCAGACCGTGCCGAGACCCTGTGTGAAAGAAAAATGTACTTGGTTCAGTTGTGACCGTATGGAACTATCAAGCGTACCAAACATGGTCAAACTCCCAGAAGCTGTTACTACATAACCCATGAGCAGTGAATCTATGAGCGGAAATATTCCAGGCTTGGAGCTGATGAAGCACAAAAATAAAGAAATAAATACATCGTAATATTAAAACGTTTTCAGTATTCACACACACATATAAATATAGAGACCTCTTGATCTAAATCAACATCAGCTAATTAAGTTTACATCTGAAACGATTTGCTTAAAAATATAATGAAACCAGCCCTGTCCTGAGCTGCCGGGACTCGCGTTGGGTCAGTTCTGAATTCTCAAAACTTTCCAGGCTAACATAATAACTAGCAGCCTGGAATACCAATGCACTCCGCACCCTGTGCTACTTTCATCTAGGTCACAGTCCAGAGCCTTTCAAATATCAGACTTCTCCTGAATGCATTATTAATCTTTACACTCCACCATTTACGTTAAGGATGAGCAAATGCATTCTTTGTGTCATATAGAAAGTAAAAATTAAAATTACATACAGGTACTTTAAATGAATTATGGAATTGTAACAGGGTGGAGGCTGGGCATGAACCGGACACCCTGCACACTGCAAGCAAGCATCTTTACCACTATGCAAAAGAGCTTATGCATCACACAATGCACTCGCTACAGGACCGATCAACTAAAGTGTCTAAGAGGGAACTGGATGGATTCAAATCTAGCAAAATTCCAGCACTAATTTTATAAACCAGCGTGCCGATGACAAAATCCCTTTTTAAATGGCTTTGTGGCTCACTCTGTGAAGGCACTACCGTGTGAATTACATGGGAGTCAGGAGCTTGCTGATTCAATTCTCAGTCATGCTGACTTGCTGATCTTGGCTGGGGGCTCACAGGAGCACTGCATTGGCCTTCATGCTTGCTTGAATTGGAAGGGGGGGGGGGGGGATCGTTGAAGTTAGCTAACCCAATCTACCCAATCTGGTCCTGTATAAGTGATTGACTGGGGGCTGGATTAAAGGACACCATCACTAGTCTTTAGGTCTATACATGCTGTAGGAAGCAGCAGTGAGGTGAGACATTCGAATTGGAAATGCCAAATTAAAGAGAAACCTCCTGATTTTGAAATACAAAGACTGCATTTTGTACAGTACATCAAGGTGCTGTTTGTGATTACTAGGCAGCCTGTATGAATTCAGTGCAGTGATCCAGGAGGAAGCTGGAGCAGACAAGATGTTGTGACAGATGAGTTCAACCTGCTTGTCTCACTGTTTCCTTTCCTACCTGCTGTTACAAACTGTATTTCATCCAGCGCACTTTGAGGATGCCAAACACACTGTGCATCAGATTCCAGCACACCACTGTCTGCCAATTATGTGCTTGTCTTTGTTTGCCTCAGTGTATCCAACGTGCTGGTAAGTGTTTGGATTGTGGTGGCTGTACTGTTGTGTGAAGGGAGTCGTTGGTATGTTATGAATCAAACAGCAATTGTTAACAGCACAGCTAATAAAGCGATATTTGGAATTAACAAACCAATAATCATTCTACCACAAAATGTTTTCTTACCTAAGGAATAAAAAAAAAACTACAGTTCTGCCCAAGCCCTTTTCCCCTCATGTTCTTAATTTAATTTCCTTGCATTTATAGCAATTCTGACATGTGCAAGGATATGCTTTACCCCCTTGGTTATTTCATTGCAGCACTGTTTTCTGTGTTAAAGCATGTTACTGGCTGAAAGTATGTCAGTCAATAGGGGAAGCAGCTGGTTGGCTAATTACAGGAAGGGGTGGGGACAACTTCACACAACCTATTAGAGAATTATTTTAAGTGCACCATTGAGAGCACTTTCACACTTTACCACTTGGGGGTGGAGACAACGTCACCCACTCACAAGTGTATGATTCTCAGTTCAACAATGAAAAAAGACTAAACATTTGGCTTTGGTGCGTCAAAAAATATTTTCAGAATGTTGCAAAGTTAAGGAAACCTGTAAGAAATGAAGAGCGGAACTACACAATGACAAGGGAGGAAGTGTGTGTAGAAAATGGATTTCCAACATTACTATATTCTACAACACACCTGAACTCTGTGCATCAGCCTGGCCGCAGCTGGAAAACTGAATGAAAGCAGGACTCCGGCGATTAGATGCTGCATCGCAATTACGCTCTGCGGGGAGGCGAAATTCAAACAAATCAATCAAATTGAACTAAATAATCGGATTGCCTAGCAGGTGGAAGCTGCAGGCTTCAGCAGCCTGACACACAATGACACGGTGCATCAGGGTCTTAACTCCAAACCTGCTGCATTATTAGTGATTACATTCTATTAGTGTAGCAATCAGGGATACATGGGGTTTCAGTAAATATATAATACTTACAATACAAAAGAAACTCAAGTTAGGAGCTCAATCTGCACAAGAATCATTTGTGAGCTGGGCAGGCGCTTCAGCAATGTAGCTGGAGGGTCTTCACAACCTCGTCGAGTCCAGCTCCATTCTTACAATGGGCTCTAATTCTAAAAAGAGACAAAGCATAGGTTCAAAACTACAATGTCCTATTCCATTCTCAAACAGACAGGAACATAGTTTCAAAATTACAATGTCCTATTCCATTCTCAAACAGAGACAGGAGAATAGCTTAAAAATTATAATGTCCTAGTCCATTCTCAAACGGAAGGGAGAATAGCTTCAAAATTACAGTCCTATTCCATTCTCAAATAGATGGGAGAATAGCTTCAAAATTACAGTCCTATTCCATTCTCAAACAGAGACAGGATAATAGCTTCGAAATTACAATGCCTACGGAAGAACTCTCCTACTACCACCACTTCTCTCTCCTGGTTCTCTTTTGTGTCAGTGCTCAGTTGTTGCCACTTCTCTCTCCTGGTTCTCTTGAGTGTCAGTGCTAGGTATCTGCGTTTCCTTGTGCTTGTCGGATGTCCCTTCACTGTTCACCATGAGGGATGCATTTCGTGTTGCGCTGTGTTGCATTTGTGTGCCCAGGTGTGCTGCCACTTCACTTGTCACTCTAGATGGCGTACTCCGCTCTGCTATAAAGTGCTGTACAGTGCTTGAGGTGTCTGGGTTCCTGCAGGGGTGTGTACTTGTTGGGTTGGTTTCCTTTGCTTCTTCCTCTGCGTACTTGAACAGTGGCGTATGTATCTCTTTGAGTGGTTGATTTGCCAACACTCAGCTTCCACTATGTTGGCAAGTTGTTCCTCCAAAGCAGTGGCCTGGCTCCTGAGTTGTAAAATATAGCTGCATTTGGTGCACAAGTATTCTCTTTCTGGGGGCTCATTCAGGAGGATAAACATTTGGAAACAATGCCATTGCACCTGTGTTGGACATATGCTTTCTTTCTTTTTGTGTGGTGTGTTTCTGTGAGGATTCCCTTCGATGGATTCCCCCAGACCGATTCCCTTTAGTGTCACCCGAGAGAATATATTTCTGGAAAATATATTGGAATACTATATTGTGAATCAGGGGGCCACGGAGTGAAGTTGAGAACTAAGTTTCTGTTCTTTAAAACCCACACCATGCATCCTTTTCCTGGTAGTGTCTACTCCCTTACACACCAACTCTCCTACATGCTCTCCTATTCAAACTGGGCTACTGCCTTCACTGAACCACTTCTAAACAAACATAGTGTCTACTCCCTTACACAGCTCTCCTACACGCCCTCATTCAGGCTGGGCTACTGCCTTCACTGACCCACCTCTCTAAACAAACATTTCCTTTGTTTTATAGGGTGTGGCCAGCAGGTGAAATTGACTTCAATAATTCAATTCCCATCTGACCACATCCCACAATTTTCTAATGAACTGATAAAGCAATTTATCAATTAAACATTGTAACATGTGGCTCTGTAAAAGCAGCCATCTTGACCCCCATTTTGTAGAGTGGTTTATGATTCTGTTATTTGCATTTAAAGAAAATATAGATTCATTCACAACCCATAGTGAAGTTTACCACAGTATTTTTGCATGGTGATTATGCAGTTTTCCCATGCTTTCCTATGCATTTACCAAAGCTACCAAGGTTTGCAATATTTTAAGGAAAACACTTTACCATACCTCTCTGTGCTTTACCATGATTCCACTGTGTTTTATTACACCTTGCTTTGTGTTTACTGTGTTTAATAAGTGTAGTTTACCATGGTTTGACAATGCTTTTAATATGCTTTACCATTCCTCTCTGTGCTTTACAATGCTTCCCTATGCTTTACCTAGCTCTCTGTGCTTTTAGAATTCTTCCCTCTGCTTTACCATACCGCTGTGCTTTACATTGCTTGCCTAAGTTGTACCATACCTTGCTGTGATTTACAATGCCTGCCTATGCTTTCACTATGTTTTATTATTTATTACCAAGATTCGCTTTTAAAAGGGTTCAGATGCTCAAGCCCAGGAAGTGCCTCGAGAGACTGTACTGGTGTTTGACCCATGGAGGATCAGCATGATGGATACTAGTTTTTATTGTTATAATTGTACTAATGTTTTTTGTACACATTCGGTTAGTGTTGCTGCAGGGAGAAACTGTCCCCAACCTTTCAATGCCTTCCTTCTGGTATGAACCAATTACCTGCTTTCCTTATTGACTGACAAGTTTACTGAATGATATATTTCACAGTCCAGGACTGCAGGAGGGTTTCCCACTTTAAGATTTAAAAATTCAACACTACCCAAGTGTAACAGACTATCATCTTTTAATTAGCTGCTGGGAATGTGTGGGATAGCTCTCCAAGGAGACAGTGTAATGAGCTGCATTAGTCACCGCTAATGTTTCTACTGCAGTGTCAGCAAGTCTTTATCAGAGCCACTGGGACATTGCATCTAACCTGAAACCCTGAAATCAAATCACATTGCAAGCTGTGTCCTTGGAGGCTAAATGAAGGGCACCTGTATTCGTATACACCTGCACAGCCTCCATTGTAATACAGCAAGGCTAAATGAAGGGCGTCTGTATTTATTCTTATACATCTGCACAGCCCCTTTTAATACAGATTTCCACTAGTAGTGCGAAGCCTCGCTGGAATTAAAAACAGCAAGCTGCTTCTTGTAGTTGAGCAACTGTCCTGTCTTTGCAACCTTGGTGATTTCTTAGAAACTGTACAATTGGCTAAAAAGTTAAAGGGTGTATTTGCAAAGCATTGTCCTCCTGAAAGAAATGTATGAAGACTATGTATACAAGCAATGCGTGATCTAGCATCAAATCACTTTTTTGTACTCATTGCTGTCAAGTGAATATTGCTTGTTACCGGATCTCATTTTTAATCTTTTTTACATTCGTTCAAATCCAACGGCTGAGTGGCTGAATTACACTGTTCCAAATTACGCTCGATCTAAGGTGGCTGCTGGTGATGGATTGAGAATTTATGCACATGGCTGATATTATTATCCCACACAGTTCAATAATTCACCCCTAAACAATTCCCCTAGCTATGCCACTGAACAGGGGTGCAAATCATTTAGAAAATTGCTGCTAAACTTTTTATAAAGTTTAGCACCAGAGAGCCTACTGGTGCAAAATTATCATATATTTGTAACAAAATGTACCCAATAATCGAATCACACCCATATTAGTAACCATGTTTACCTGCTTTATATTTAGTAAAAAGGAATTTCTGCCTCAACACCCTCATCCATGGCAAGCCTCTTTCTTAGAGTTTAAGCTTCAAGCTTAACTTTTGCTGTAAAATGATGAGGCTTGCGAACAGGAAACGTTATTTTACGAACGTACTGTTACCTGTGAGGTCTACTATTGCCCACTGTAACAGGACGGTGTCAGGAATGAGACTCTTGGAAGCTGGAGTTTAAGCACTGGGTGCACACGTTTAATCACCATACACACCAACAAGAACAAGAAACCAGGCACGGTGGCCAAAACAAAAGGGTTACACAAAACACTACTGTAACAAAGACTGATGTCAAGCTGGGCATTGACCTTTACTGACCAGTACACAGAGTGTCCACGGTTCAATACAGGTTACATTCACCTCCACACCAACCTCTAAACAGAGGATTTTCTCCTCCTTAAATACCATGTGGCTGGAGCCTAATTAATCATTAATCATTCAATTACGGCTCCAGTCACATTCTCATGTTTTCTGGCAGGGAGGATTTTAATACATGTTTGTCAACTGTCATTGTCATTGAACACGGCTTGAATTCACTGTTAGAGAAGAGGACAGTGGTTTGGCTTTATTTGAAAAAAGCCAACATGTGAAAAGCAGACCTAAAAAATAGTGCGTGAGAAAGGAAGAATTACTAATTAGGGAGTCATTTTAGAAACACGAAAAGAAACTTAATGTTAATATGTTTAGGTGTGGAAGTTGGACAAAACAGAGCTTACTGTCTCTTGGTGTAATAGTCCTATAACTTTGATAATATGCATAGGTTTGTAAGCAAGGTGAAAGCCCTAAAATGTTAAGTGTGTGTGGGAATGTATGGTGGGAGGGATGGGGCCATTTCCCAATTAGGTAATTGAGTGCTAATTGGGGAGTGGCTAGCTGTATAAATAGAGCAAAATCTCTTGACAGAGTCTGGGGGTGATTTTTTTATTTTATTTTTTTTTGTACTGGTTTGTAAGATTGTAGTGAAGGGTAATGCCCAGCCTACAAGCGAGTTGTTATTTTGTTCCAATTTGTTTAATAAAGTGTGCAACAGCACTTTGAAACTGCAGCGTTCTGTCTCTGGGTCTCTTTCCTGCCAGTAACCAGCCTGGGCCATGACGCCACCCTGGCACAGTGTGGAAGTTTAACCCAACAACGACTACCTTCTCTTGGTTTAATATTCCTCTTTGATTTCTATAGGTTTGTATAGGCAATTTTATTACGGAAATTACTGTAAGCATTTCTGCTCAGATATTTTAAACATAATATCCGTGTCAAACACGTCTGTGCATGTTTCTTACTACTTAGTGATCCGGTGGGCCTGCACAAACTCAGAGACCAGAGATATTACCGACAGACAGGCTAAACATCCCTTCAGTCACGTAAAGGCCTTCTGCAGCGCCCTTGTCTAAAATAGCCATTATTCAAATACTAAATGTGCATATGATAATAATATAGTTGAACTTCTGTTTGAGATGTACAAATACTTCATTTGAGCTGTTTGGATAAGGATTAAAGTTTAACAACTTGCCTGTGTAATACTACATGATATTATAACCTGCAAGATTCTGGCTCTGCATGCTAATAACCTGCTTTTGTTTTAATTGCAAGACTTGCATGTAAAACGTTCTTCAGAAGAATCATAAACACAATCGCTATATTTAATTCTCTTTATAATTGATGAAATGGTGTGTATGGTGTAAGTATAGCGTTGGCAGGGAGGGGGTTAAAATTCTGCTGTCCAGCCACACACCCCTACATTTAGGGCTCTCATCCTGCCACAGGTTTTTTTTTTTTTTTTTTTTTTAATTAAAAAAAGATACTTACTCATCTCTTTTTATGAAACAAGCTTTACTGTGACTCAGTGATGTGTCAGCAAACAAAATGCTGACAATTTTCTGTTTTTTTTTTAAAAGTTGCAGTGCCACTAACTTGATCAAATGTGCTCCAAAATCACATTCATTGCTGTGGTTTGATATGGTACAGCCTTCCATAGTTTATTTACAACATCAGTAATGTGTGCAGCCTTGTGAATGGAAGCACCTACCAAGCAACCACTCGCTTACTGTCAACCCCATCTGTTAAACCTGTCACACCTTCTGCCCTGCCCATCATCACTAAACAGGGGAAGAAACGTCTATATATTGTGTCATACGTGTCAGATATGCAATTTGTTTTAATTTGAAGGGGCTGCAGGCGTTTCCTGTATGCACTGTACCTCTTACATGCTATTCCTGGTCTGTTTAAAACACACCTGATGAAGAGACATTTGTCATCCTAAAGACCTTGTGATACTTTCCGTGAAGCTGAGTCAATAAAAACATACCACAAACCAGCACAACCAGCTGATCTAGATGCATTTTAACTGCAGCACTTCATAAGAAACTATTGCACATTACATTGGAATGGCACACTTTTGTGGCACACGTGTCACTCTTTACAGAAAGACTCAACATACAGTGCAGTGAAAAAGTATTTGCCCGCTGTCTGATTTTCTGCATTTATGCACATTTTTCACATTGAATTTGGTCAGATCTTTTTGTGGTTTGTAGTAGTATATAGAGGGTGTCTGAGAGAAAAAATGACACCAAAGTTTGGTGCTTCTTTCATTTATTTGGTGTGCGGTAAGCAAACATTCAATCTTCAAGTGTGAAAAATGTATTGCCCCCCCTAGTTAACTCAACCCAATTAAATGGATAGTTAGGGTCAGCTGTTTGAATACTTTGTTTAATAATCAGGCCTGATTTGGGTCAGCCCTGCCCAATATAAATCTGTCTAATTTTAGTCCTTACCATCAGAGTGAAGTTGTTAGCACACAGGTTCTAGAGACACATCATGCCAGAATTAAAAGAAATTCCTGAAGACCTCCGGAAAAAGTTGTTGATGCCTACCAGTCTGGAAAGGGTTACAAAGCCACTTCTAAGGCTCTGGGGCTCAACCAAACCACAGTCAGAGCCATACTGTCCAAATGGAGAAAGTTTGGCAAAGTAGTGAGTCTTCCCAGGAGTGGTCGTCATGCCAAAATCTCTCCAAGAGCAAGGCGTAAAATCGTCCAGGAAGTCACAAAGAACCCTAGAACAACATCCAGGAATCTGCAGGCCTCTCTCGCCTTGGCTAAGGTCAGTGTTCGTGACTCCACCATCAGAAAGACACTGGGCAAAAATGGGATTCATGGCAGAGTAGCCAGGCAGAAACCACTGCTCACTAAGAAGAACATGAATGCTCGTTTCAAGTTTGCCAAAAAGCACCTGGAAGATCCTCAAGAGTTCTGGAACAATGTTCTATGAACAGATGAGTCAAAAGTGGAACTTTTTTGCTAACATGGGCCCCGTTATGTCTGGCGAAAACCAAACACTGCATTCCACAGTAAGAACCTCACACCAGCGGTCAAGCATGGTGGTGGCAGTGTCATGATTTGGGGATGCTTTGCTGCATCAGGACCTGGACGACTTGCCATCATTAAAGGACCATGAATTCTGCTCTGTATCGGAGAATTCTACAGGAGAATGTCAGGCCATCCGTCCATGAGCTGAAGCTGAAGCGCAGCTGGGTCATGCAGCAAGACAATGATCCGAAACACACTAGCAAGTCTACATCAGAATGGTTGAAGAACAAGAAATTTAAGTTTTGGAATGGCCTAGTCAAAGTCCAGACCTAAACCCCACTGAGATGTTGTGGCAGGACCTGAAACGAGCAGTTTATACTCGAAAACCCCAAAAATGTCACTGAGTTGAAGCAGTTCTGCATGAAGGAGTGGGCCAAAATTCCTCCACGGTGCTGTGAGAGACTGATCAATAACTATAAGAAGCGTTTGGTTGCAGTTATTGCTGTTAAAGGTGTCGTAACCATTTATTGAGTCTAAGGGGGTGATTACTTTTTCACAGGGGGGCATAACTTCCTTTAATAAATAAATAAGTATCAAAATGTTGCGTTCATTTTTCACTCAGGGTCCCTTTTATCTAATATTAGATTTTGGTTGAAATGTGATAACATTCAGTGTCAGAAATATGCAAAAATGCAGAAAATAAGATAGGGGGCAAATACTTTTTCACGGCACTGTATTTCCTTTCCAACGTGTACAAAAGAAACTGAGGGACGAGACTGATCAGTAAATAACAGCAGAGGACCTCTCGTGCCAGTGCAAGTTGTCCTGGTATTTATTAGGCCCAACGTCAGACAAGGAAGAAGTGTCCCCTTTCTGGTTTCGATGGAAATTTGGTCAATGGAAAACAACATGAAAAAAAAACATTATATTGTTTAAAGAGAACAAGGAAATTGCAAGCAATGTACAGTTTAACCCGAGGGGTGGGGCAGTCCATGCATACAAACTCTCTGTGTAAAAAGTGCTTCCTGCCTTCTGTTATGAACTTTTACTCTGTATCCATTATATGCCCTTCTCTCGTCCTGCTCTCTCCATAATCTGAAGTGCTGAGTTGAGATACCTTTACAGTATCTAAACCAATGAAATCTGATCTTTCCCTTCTGAAGGCTGAAAAGTAGATCTTAAGACATAATAGCAAACAGACACCGATGCTCGGTTGGCAGGTGCTTCTGCTCATGGGTTTTCCCTGGTGAATTAGAAGCTGTAATCAGTGAGGGATATTAACGTTTTCCTTCTGAACGATTTGAACACTGGGACTGGAACTCAAAGGTGGTTCTGCTAATATAGTTATATTGTCTGGATTGGTCTACTGCAATTTACTTGCAGGTGTTTTTCAAACAGGCCCTGGTGCGTGGCAGCTCTTGGATGGCTGCCAGTAGGGCAGATCCGGTGACTAGTGGGTTGATTTCTATAATTTGGCTGCACGCTTAGCTTATTTAAAAAGCACAGTGCACAGACAATACCTGCACACAGGAATAGCTTTAAAGAAAACTGGGTGTGCTGGCTGGAGCGGAGTGATATTTGGCAGGCAGATAGCATGAATTATTAAAAAACAGTCTTACTTTTAAGCACTATCTCTTCTTGATTAACTCTTTGAAGGAAGTTTAAACATTTACCTTATAAAGACACCATGTGGCCCACCAGTAGCTGGTGCATACTGTAAATGTCACATATAGGCTTGCACATTTTCAACATTTATTTTTCAGGGGTTCTGTAAGCCCAGTAATGCAGAACGGGAACTGCATGTGTTACCTGCGTGTCTCTCCACAGTGGCAGTGTCTGTTTACACGACTGCTGTGTGCAATAGAGAGGGCTCATGTAATATTTACACCCTTTCTGTGGCTCGGCTCTGACATGGTCAACGCCTTCTCTTTATTTCATTATACTACCTCAGCCCCCTCATTGTTAATAGGGTTAATAGGTATTACTGGGAAGCGGACAAACTGTAGCGGATTGAAATTAATGGATTTAACTCTCTGCACAGCTGCGGTGTAAATAACTTGTCGCGTGATTATTGCAGTTCCAAAGATTTATTTTTAGAACAAACATTCAGGTTATATTCACAAAAATGCACACCAATGTTTCTGTCATGTACAAATAACGAACTGCAAGCTATGTAGAATTCCACTGAAATACTGTATGTAACGTACAGTATATACCAAAATCCACGAATCTCAAGTAGCAATATGTCAAAGTAATATCCAACTATTTAAGGAAAAAGTGCCTTAACGTCAGACTAAATTATAACTACCTGTTCCAGCCGCAGCACTGTCCTTACCACCGTACCCCTCATCTAAAACACAGATCCAGCTATTTGCTTTAAAGAGCTGCAAGAGCCATCGAACCTGCTCACAGAACAATGAGGAATCCACGCGAATTCACAGACACGGAGAGGGGTGCATTAAAACGCTGCCGTTTTGAAAGGCAAATATCTCTTGATTTTGAAGCGGCTATGAAATACACGTGCACCATAAACTCATCGTTTAGTATTGCAAAACTTACCGTGCTTTAAAAAACAACAACATGTAAAATGGAATTGCATTTTAAATTGTGTATGTGTACGTATCCCCCCCCCCCGTCGGTTTTCGCGCAGGTAAACATTTGGTTTATTCCATTGCTCTGTCCTGCTCCTTCCTGTACGGACAAAAGCAGCACAATAAAGCCGGAGAGCTCGTAAGGAGTCGGATAGTATATAGATCAGACATAGAGCTGCGGTGTAGTTTATAAAGCGCAGAGAAAGATCAGTCATCCGCGGGAGTCTCTCTGTAATTAGATGCGATAACAGATTAAGTTGAAGAAAATTAATGTTGTAACCCTAAACGCGTTGTTGTAGCGAGCGAGTGGGTATCATTCAAGGGAGCTTTGCTACAGATACATTTGTGTTCGGATTAGTTTCAGATTGTCACGTTGTTGATAGGACATTGTTGCAAGTACCAGTCAACGACAAAAGCATTCAATTATATCTGAACTATATGTAGTGCGGTAAGAGCAGGACAGCTGTGACTGTAATTGAAAAGTGGTTTATGTAGTTAAGCACAGAAACTAGTAAACCACAGCATTGCATGGAGTTTTGGTTCCTTCTACTTTGTGGGAATTCCTGACGTGTACCAGGTCAGTGTGTGCGTAATAGGAATATGCTGTTCTAGTCAGTGAACCTGTGGATTAAGCCTGTTTATCTGATGAAAACCTGATTTGATAACAAGTCTGTAAACATATCTGAAAGTAAGCCGGGCACTTTTTTTTTTGAAGCCGTGTGTTTACTTTTCTCCGACACGGCTAGTGGACTGTGAGTGTGTTTTAGCAGGAGTGGCAGACTCGGGTGTTAGGACCGCTGGATGTTTCGGGTCCCCCAGCATTTGCAAATGGCTTGTTGTCTGAAGGATGAGTTGCTGTGTTCCATCTGCTTGAGCATCTACCAGGACCCCGTGAGTTTCGGCTGTGAGCATTACTTCTGTAGGAAGTGCATCACGGAGCACTGGAGCCGACAACAGCAGCACAGCGCCAGAGACTGTCCGGAGTGCCGCAGGACCTTTGCGGACCCGCAGCTCTCCCCAAGCCTCAAGCTCTCCAACATCGTGGAGAGGTATACTGCTTTCCCGCTGGACGCCATCCTCAACGCCCAGCGGAACTCGTACCCGTGTAAGGACCATGAGAAGGTCAAGCTCTTCTGCCTTAGCGACAAGAACCTTGTTTGCTTCTTCTGCGACGAGCCAGCTCTGCACGAACAGCACCACGTGACCAGCATCGACGAGGCGTTTGAGGAAATCCAGGTAAGACGCACAGCACGGTCTGGTGGAACAGTAACCCATCCGATGAGTTAACTGGATTACGTGTCAAAAGGAGAAAAACACCTGTCAAAATTACAAAACTAATAATACACACAGCACGTATTTAATTTAACAGTTTGACTTTTTTTTAATTACATTTTTTACACATTGGAGTATATATATATATATATATATATATATTATATATATATATATATACTCTATGAGAGAGCGAGTAATCTTTCATAGTGGATCATCATCACAAAGCACTTTACAAGAGAGGAGTCTAGGATGTGTGAACTATGCATCAGCTGCAGAGTCACTTACAACAACGTCTTGCCCGAAAGACGGAGCACAGGGAGGTTAAGTGACTTTCTCAGGGTCACACAGCGAGTCAGTGGCTGAGTGGAGATTTAAACCAGGGACCTCCTAGTTACAAGCCTGTTTCTTTAACCACTGGACCACACAGCCTCCTTTATGTATGTATGAACCTATGACTGATTGATTGATTGGCCCAGAACTTATAAACGACGACTGGGCGAAACCCGTTTTTTCGACAATTGTCACTGAATTTCGGGGCTAGTCTGGGGAAGTCTAATTTCACCCAATGCTTCAACATCGAGACAGGGTGAATCTGGTTCGCCCATGCCATTAATTTGGATGAGTCTTTTTTTGCATTTATACGCTGTCCTCTGCCATCTTCCAAGTGCGTGCCAGCGTACCTCTCCTCCACATCTGACAACAATGTAGCGACTGTGTGCTGGGTTTCAGCAGCGGTGCCGAAAAGGCAGGACTGTTTTTAATAGTGATTAAAACAACACTTTTTTTTTTTATTAGCTCTCTCTCCCAGAAAGTCTCACTCCTCCATATGTGCAGGCAAACTCACCTCACACAGGTGGGTAAAATGATCAATTACTCATTGCCCAATAAGGCATTACAAGGGACTGAGTGGAGAAGCTACTAGAAAGTGATAAATCAGTTACAAAGTGCTTGTCGACAATATATAAAAAAAATATTCAGTAATCAAATCAAAATGTACAGTTATGAAAATAAAGCATACAAGTGACACAAATTTGTGATATAACAGGGGCATTATTGACCCTGTTACAATCTTAACTGTCATTAAATGAAGATGAAACTAAAGATTAGAACACGAACAATTAAAATATTATTTCTCTGTTGTGTGTGGTGAGTTTGCCTGCACTTTACAGTTTCTCTCTCTTTCTTTCTGTGTGTGTGTGTGGTGAGTTTACCTGCGCATATGGAGGAGTGAGACTTTTTGACTTAATTTTTTGGGAGAGAGAGAAAGACACTAAAGAGTCGTTTTAATTTTTATTAAAACCAGCCCTGGTGTCCTGCCTTTTCTACACTGCCGCTTGAAACCCAGCACACAGTCGCTACATTGTTGTCAGAAGTGGGGGCGAGGCAGGTACCCCGACACGCACTTGGAAGCTGGCAGGGGAGAGTGTAGAAATGCAAAACTAGACTTACCCAAGTAACTGGCATAGGCAAAACTAGTTTGGCCCAGCATCGATGTTGAAGCATTGAGTGAAACTAGAGAGAGAAACCACAGAAAAGCATCGAGGCAAGTTACGGCAGTGCAGGAAATATCTGCGGCAACTTCCTTTTGCAGCATATTTACAGCAACACATGTTTACACATGTAAACTATATATACCCTGCAGTGGTGGCTGGTGGCCAAAATGCTTGGGTGGTCTAACCTCAGATGCAGGTGAAGGGGTGAGGTCCGGGGGGCCCAACCTCGGTGGTCGAAGCACTGTCCTTGTTGGATCTCTTTCTTGTTGAAAACGATACAAAAAGTTTGATCTGTGATGTCTTTTATCTTGGAAAATATTTCGATTACTTTAAAGTCAGGAATGTCAGCCGTCTAAGGCATTTTAATTATTCAGTTTTCATACATCAAAAAAATAATGTAAAAAGATAGATGTTTAAATAAGACAAATATATTAAACACACCGAATGTACTCCAATTTAAATGTGTATTTATTTCAGTTTAAGTTGCCCCTGAATCTAAATCAATCCCAAGTTCAAAGGCCAGGAACAGGAAAAGTAAGACCTTAGAAGAAGAAGAAGAAGAAGAAGAAGAAGAAGAAGAAGAAGAAGAATGCACATCACCCAGAGAGGAAGCACAATTCATTACTAAGAGACTGGGGGTTCGACAAGCAAGCGAACACTGTTAACCAGCCGCCCCCGGTACCCTATATAAATCAACTGAGTCATCTTGCGGCACTGTTTCTGCGTCACAGTATTAATAAAGCTGAGGGAACTTGAAGCTGCTTTTTCAGGAACAGTGACTTGAAACTTGGATCAGGAGACCTAGTTTGAGGCAACTTTGCTGTATTGCCTAAACCAAGTTCCAAGCCATAAAGTGGCTCTGTATTCCCTCAGCTTAAGACTGTGTGTTTCATGTAAGTTCAGCATGCTGGAGAGTGGAGATGCAGTAGTGCTGCTTCTCCTTTTAGCTCAAAGCTCTCTACCCCATCTGAGACTCCCACCCTCCCATTCTGTGATTCTAATACCTGCTGCACAAGCTGGGGCTGTTCCATCTGTTGAGGTTTAACGTTCAGATCCCCATTGTTTGTAGATGGGGCGTGTCTATGAGGGTGCGTGCCTATGCAGATTAAGTTGTTCCCCAGTCCTTGCTGACTAAAGAATGTGTACCAAAGGGAAAATGGTTCCTGCACTTGGCAGTCTTGCTGAATTGGTGCTGTAGCTCAGGCTGAGTTTAATACCAGTGCATTTGTTAAATTAGTTTTTAAATCAGTTTCTTGCCTGAAGATCTCTTGGCTGGTATCGCACACTCTGATCAGCACTGTTCTTTTTATTGGTAGGTGTAGTTTTTGGAGGATGGGGCTGTTCTTTGTCTAGAGTTGTGATGTAAGAAAGTGTTAAGGTGTACCCTGAGGTTCGAGCCTCCACTCAGATCTATATACAGAACCGGCTTGTTTAAGATACCCTGGTTCTCACGACTCAAGCTGTAGGGAAGCTAGTCTAATTGGGTCTATGAGACCAGAAAAGTTTGGTTCAACGCATCACTTCAAGGGGCTCCCGAGTGCTTCATGTGGAGTGCCTATAGCCTGGATGTCGCCAGTTTGGGTCCAGGCTATTCCATTGCCGACTGTGGACAGAAGCTACCAGGGGGCGGTGCACTATTGGCTGAGCGCCGCCAGGGGAGGGGGGTGGGTGGGCTTAGGTCGGCCAGGGTGTCCTCGGCTCACTGTGCACCAGCGACCCCTGTGGTCTGGCCCGGCACCTGCGGGCTTGCCTGTAAGCTTCATATTTCAGCTAAAGGTGTCGCTCCCAGAGAGTTTTCTACTGGAGACAGTCCGCTGTCATTGTCTCTTGTTGTCTCACAGGTGTCCTGTGGATTTGTATACAGTGCAACCCTGGCAATGGGCATGTAGTATGCTGTGAACACACTCACACTTTTGGTTGTAATGGGAATCGCTCACCCAATTGTTATGACACTTGGCACAGACATTCATGGGGAGTGCAAATGTAGGCCAAGGTGACCTTCTATTGCACGAGTTCTGGCTTCCAATTGGTTGGACTAATTGGTAATTGGGCTTGATTTTCTGCTGTGGGCAATTTTGCCAGTGCAATACATTTACAATGAGGGGGAGAATGCCTGTGATTTTTTTATTTATTTTTTTTCCCCCAGGGAACAATGTAGGCCTAGATCTTCAGAACCACACTGCCAGGTTTGAAGAAACCTTGCTGGGACATTTCCACACACTGGCAGTGATTTCTAAAAACTGTTGTGATTTAAAGTCTGTATGTACCAGGTGCTTTGAATGCTGGTTGTGTCACTCCCACTTGCACAGTAAGGTTAGGGTGGCCAGCTCCTCTTGGAGAACCACATTTTGACTGATATATCAGAAGAGCGAACATATGTTAAGTCAAAACCTCCCTTCTCTTAATCTAGATGTTGGAACTAATTAGTACAGCACTCTGCCTCTATTGCTCAATTTGCATTGGCTTCTGTGCACGGACTACCTGGGGAGTGTAAAGTATGTTTTGAGTTTACTTGCTGTTCATTTTCTGAACAAGAAAACCCATCTCAGACAGGACCAATTTACTTGGCTTGCTGTTTCCATTGGCACTTGGGGATTCTGTGTGAGTTCAGCACTGCGCGGAGAGCAGAGCGAGGCTGGAGCAGATGTACTGTATTGTCAAATCAATTCTTCAAACAGGGGAAGCATGTGGGAGTCCTGACTGACTGCTGTCTGGCTATGATTGAGGTGCTAAACTACAGTTCAGCACAAGACACTTGCTGTGCACCGGCAATTGTACTGTTCTGTAAACTAGCTCTATACTAATTGCAGAATGTATCACTTGGGCCATATTCACAATGTATTTAAGTAAACACCATTTTCTAAGAAGAAAAGCCCATGATGTTAAAACACTCTAATAAAGAACTCGGACACACCAGTTGTTTCTGTAGCAGTTTGTCTGATCATAGTGGTGCAGGGAATGCATTGTCAATATGGCCATTAAGCAGTTCCTTGTTTTGTGTTTTCCCCTTGCCCTAAGCCTTTATTGGTTTAACAAGATATTCATAAAAGTGGCTTTAGCTAACAAAAATAATTCAAACATCTTGCCTGTTTTGCATTTCCAAGTGTTTCTTTCAAAGCGGCACATTTCAGACGTGTAACGAATGGCAGTGCACAACAGGTAAGATTTCTGGAAGTGTTTGGTTTGAAACAGTCACTTTAAAACAGATTCAGAGAAGACCTCTTTCCACAACTTGTGCCAGATTAGAATACTAATCTGCAAGTACATTGAAGACTGACAATGAGAGCAGTCTGAGTATCTAAGTTTCTATTTGTAGAAATGTATTGAATAAAGAGCCCTCACTGAAGCGCAGTCCATGGGTTTTCAGGCTCTAGACCTGACTACAAATCATTCTTCTGTTGTAGCACTAAAGTAAGCAGTAATTGGGAGCAATGCACCCTGTGCAAGTAAGCAGCTATCATGCAAAGCGTTTATGACTTTGCAGCAAAAAGAACAAAGCACTATTTTCAGTTCCATATACTTTATCTGCACGGTTTGACGCAGCAAAATAAGCAACTTGCGAGGTGGCAGAACATACTCAAGGGAGGTTATCACTACTTGAGGGAGGTTATTAAACTGGCACGCTTTATGAAGAATGGAGACCAAGGTGAGGCATTCTCCATTACAAAAGGGATACATTACCTAGATGGTTTTCCAGCACCATCCACACAATTCTCGTGTGTGGTCAGTCCAGCACTATTGCCAGGACCCTGTATGTCACACTTGCATATTTACATGTACTGTGGATGATGGTTCTTTTCCATAATACTGAGGATGGCTCTGGTTTTGTATATTCAGACTACTTTTGAAAGCATTTGGGGGTTGTTCACCTAAAGACAACTGTGTTGCAATTGTTTTATGAACCTAGCATGCCTCTCCTGTTTCAAAGAATGGTGTCTTAACCTTGAAGTAGAAGGCCTGCCTGTCCTTTATTAGTGCAATATTGTGATCTTCCCAGCCACAGCTGACCTGATGGCAGTGCGTTGTGACACCAGGTAAGATGACCAGGCATGTTTGCACAAGGAATGTGACTGGCTTCTCACTCTGTGCTGAAACAGTCCACATGTCTCTTGCATTGAGTTGTCTCTGGACATCAGGAGAATTTCATTGTGCAGGTATCTGAAATAACTGTTTCCATGTTGACCGCACAGAAATGAAAATAACCTGGTGTTAAATCCAAGGAAATTGTCCTTGGTCCCTCTTTGGTGTGGGCTTAGCTGGCTGGTCTCTGTACCATAACCGATTTTGGTCCACTTTGCTCTTTGATTGCCACAGACACCTCATCTCGAAAGCAGGGAGCAGACATACAGTACCTGTCATAACTGAGTCTAACAAGACTAAACCTGCAAGAACGAGAAATACTGATGTCAAAACACTCATCGTGACTCAGTGTTGGAATTCTTACTGTAAAAGCAGTGATATTCATTGTGTCTGTTAGAATTCTTACTGTAAAAGCAGTGATATTTATTTTCAGGAGCTCATCACACACTTTGCTGCATGGAGACGGTTCATATTAACATTCCTTAATTGTAATGTGGTAACATGACAAGACCTGACTCGTAGTTACTCTACAATAACATTGTGGTGCCATTTCTGAAATTAATGACTGTTTTTACACAAATTACCAAACCACATATAACAGACGCATTGAATGTTCTGGCTACAGTAGTGGTCCTTCTTGTGGGCCTTTACAGCAAAATGTGTTTTTGTTTTTTTTATTTTCGTAGGGATAACCGTGAAAATTGAATAAATGGATCTCCAAAGGCTATGTATGTCAGAGGCTAATTCAAGCTGCTTTTCTCTTTTGCTTACATGTAGGTAGATGAGTGACCAGTTCAGCTGACTGTAAAGATGTTGCTGTGTATGTTCACATCTATACACAAGTTGTCTTTTTTTGGTGAACCCTTCTGGTGTAACGGGAGCACAGCCATTCCAGATTCTGTCTCCCGTTGGTGAGACGAGGTTGAAAGCTCTGTAACTGGATGTAGACAAACCTGGCTCTTTTGCACAGTGGTTAAAAGGCTGTCTTGTGGAGTGTGAGGTCACCAGTTAGTGCCCAGCCTCTGCCCTGTTACACGGTGATCATTTTATCTAATGTCTGCGATGTTTTGTGCTGTCCTGTCTCAGTCATACTGCGATGAGTCCATGCAGTTGGACTGTTGCCACACAAACTCTCAAGCTGCTAACAATAGATCCTTGATTTAAAACCCAGTTTTGTTTGCAATGCAGTTATTTACATTCAGGAATTTTACTGTATTTCCGTGGTTTCTTGGCAACCAAGCATGACACAGAAATATTTATGAAGTTGCTCCTTTGAGGCTAAGGGAGAAGCCATCACAGCTGTTTCGCTGTCAACGTGATTTAAAACATTACATTTAAAGATTGTGATGCAACGTGTTCTGTATAAATCATATGAGTGCATGTTATAAAAAATAGAGATGTTTAGTAATTAGAAAATTGTAGTAGATCATCATAGTGACACCTCCTGGAATGGAGGGTTTTCAGAAGTCTGAAACATGTCTTACTCGGCTACTTTTTAATTAAAGGAAGAATACGTGTTTGAACATAGTTTTCTTCTGCCACTGGGACTGACTTGAAAGGGGTTTCAAATCTCATTCATTTCCATCTGCAGCTGCTCAACATCAAATCCAGTTGAACTGGGACTCCCTCTGTCCCTGTGAGCATTGCGGGCTGATAGAGAAAGTTAATGAGCTTCCAATGCGAAGCATGCAAGCGGTGGGTTTTAAATCTCTGAATGCAGAAAACAATATGCAAAATATAGTGTATTCTACTGTTTGGGGAAATGGTGGAGGTTGGTGAATTAATTATCAATTAAATAAAAATGCAATACGTACAGGTAATCCTTGACTATCTAGGACTAAAGCATCCAGGTGGTGCAGGTGGAGTGGTTGACAGCGTATAAAACAGTACTTTAGAATGCAGAATAGGGTACAGTAAAAAAAGTTTTTTTGACTGTCATTATTTATAAAAGCAGTTTATTGTGAAGTGCAAATTAATGGATTCCGGTCTGATTTTTCAATATGTAACTATAAGCAAATTTAACTAATTATGTCAAATTAAACGTGGACCTCTTTCTTTCCACCCAAAGGCATCCCTTCTCCTATATCCCTCTTTTGATCCAAAAACGAACAGGCTTTCAAAGTGTACGACCGTGTGGCAAAGTGGTTAGTAGTGTGCAGGTGTAGAGGTGAATCAGTGCTCCAATAGTAACACACAGACAGAATTCACGGTGCAAAGAGTTCTTTTATTATCTGTTTGGCACCGTTAATAGCGCTGGCAACTACACACCAATGTGTGTTCAGTGATGTATCCTCCAATCCATGACTGACACATTGCGTACTGCATTAGGGCGATGACTTCTGGCATTGAGACTCCGCCCCCTTTCTAGTTGGCTGGCTTCTGCCTGACCCTGGAATGAACTGCCAAACCATCCAGTACTGGGCATTGTTCCTGTTACACAGCGCCCTCAAAGGCCTGGAGGAAGATTGACTAGGATTCATTCGCTCTCTGTCATAGACCCACAAGGGGATTTTGCTGTTGATGCTGTTAATAAAACATGTAGCAGCTTGGCAGCCAAGATACCGATTCAAAGTTGAAGCATGCACAGCCCCCTGTGCTCCACTCTGTCCCACAACCATTTCTGTTCTTTTCTCTGATCTTGAAGGAATCGATCATCTCTGAAATGCAGAGCCCACCTTTGTCAGGGTTTCTAATTCTATTCCCTAGTGGACTGTGTGGCCAGTGGTTTGTGTTTTTGGAGAAGTTGCATGATACTGTACCTTGTGGAAAGTGCTCAGAGAGATTCTTACTCCTGCTTTGACTGTGAAGGCCTGTTTGTGTTGAAGAGGTGTGTCCAGAGGGATTTGATCTATTAAAGAATTCACAAATTTGGGATTTAATATCCTGACCTGTTCCAGCCCAGGAAGGAACACCTGAAATGAACCTTCTGTTTCTTCTGCTCTACCTATTAACATTTTACAGGAGGTGCCTGTGGAGCTAATATTTTCAGTAGGGCTTTATTCTGAAAGATAATAACCTGCTTGAAATAAAGGTCATTTTAATTACAGAACCAAGGTGAACCCAAAGAAATGGAATCCCTTAGTGCAGTTAGAGTGGATTTTCCAAGCATACTTCTAGAGCAGAGGTTCTCAAACTTCAGTGTTTTGGTTCACAGCCTTCTTTTTTCAAATGGAAAAATAGTCACAGACCACCCAGACTAAATTATAATAGTATATAATACTCATGATATAAGGGTACTGCATATAAAGGTGCTTTTAAGATGAAGGGTATTTACTTGCAGTTATCACTGAGATGGATGTGGCTGCTTCTCACTGCAGTCAATATAACTTTAGTCATGGTTTGTGTTTTTTGTTTTCTTCCTGCTACAGGACTCTGCACTGTGCGCTGCTTCAGTACAATTACTAGCAGTACTAGTGTGAGGACATTTCAAACATTTATCCATTTTCCTAACGGAATTTGCTCACACACCTGTAATAGAGCTGGCTTCTTAGGATAGGGAGTCTGAGATGCTGTGGCTGTTACCAGGAAGTGACATCAGCAGCGGGCATTCAGCCAGTCCCTCCACACACACACACACACACACGGTCAGGAATACCACACTGTGTAAATAGAGAGAGGGTAGATTTGCTTGTTTTTACTCAATTGTTTTTCACCTATAATATTTCGCAGACCCCCTGGGCAGTCTCTACGGACACCTGTTTGAGAACCACTAGGCTAGAGAACAACTCCATTGTGATGAAGGTACTGTCATTGTAACAGCAAAAGAGAATGTAAAATAAATTGTGCGGCAGATACTGTATCCAAGTACAGTATAAATTTTTAGAGGTACAGGGCTGCCCCTTTTATAACTCTGTAGTCGGGAGCCACAGTTACAGACTGTTCAATTTGTGTTCCGTCTTATAACAAGAATACAAGTGCTGGTGGAAAGGCATTATGGAACAAGTGGGAGCCACAACCAGGCTGTGTTCTACAGTAACCAGTTCTGTGGTTCAAGGGCTGCCTTGTAAACTCGATGAAGTGTGGCAATCCTTGGATAAGCAGCACTCCTTGGCCTTGCTGCTTCTCTTTGTTGATTTGAAGCCCAGGAGGTGGTGTCTGGCACAGCGTCTGTCGGTGCTTTAACTGTAGGGTAAACAACACGTGTGCAAGTGGTGTTTAAATTGTGCCATTCTCCAGAAATCGAGTCATCTCCGAAAGATTTGAAAACAAATGCAAACGTCATACCCAGCTGTCTGAAATGCTGCCCGAGCCTGCAGAGGCCTGCCGAGATGGATGCTTCAACAGTGAGCTGGAGAAAGTAAAGTGTGAAACAGCCATGCTCTGCCAAACGTCGTTATTGAGAATGTGATTGACTGGTGTGTTGTACCTGCTTCTGAAGAAAAGCATTGTTGCTTGTCCTGTAAATTCGTGAATCATTGCAGACAGCAACACATACTCTAGGGAATGTTAGGAGACCAGCTGTGATTCAGTGAAGTGGGGAACATTATCCAGAGTAAACCTGAGCCATTGCAAGCTTCTGGGAGTTTGGAAATTGCCCCCATGGCTTCATTTCATATGCGGACATCATTTTTTCTTTTTCAATCCTACGGCACCCTTCACTTTGTCTTGTAATCCAAGATGGCGGGCACATTGATGTTCAAACCATCGTAAGACTTAAATGGTAAGCTAGTAGGATTAGCCAGTCAGTTTCCTCAAGTCAGCCATAAACCAAAACTCTGCTTAAGTTTAAGTTTGCACTTTTGTTAAATAAGTTTGCATCTTGTTGGATGAGGTTGCAAAAAAAGTAGATAATTAGTGTAACTGTGTGTCCAAAGGTTTTGGGTTTGTTAGGACCATGGTTAGCATTACAGTACTGTTTGACTGGCTTCGCTCTGATGATAGTTGTCTGGCTGCCTGGAGTATAGCCATATATTGGATTGATTTGACATAGTTAATTTGGCATGGTCCTGTTGTCTTTGTCGTCTCCGTTTTGGATTTTGGTACCCAAGACAATAATTTGACAACCACAGTGTCTCAGCCTCATAATTGCATTTTTTTTCCCCACTGGGAATGTGCTGCACGGGCCTGTGTCAGTGGAAACCTGGGTATTTGAATCCAGGTTAGTCTGGACACAGCTTATTGTACTGCTGCTTGGGCTCCTTCTCCTGCAGGGATGGGGATCACATGAAAGAGGGAGCAGCCTCTTGATGTTATGGAAATTGCCACATGTCCACTTGGAACACGCTCATTTGTAATTGAAGTAGAATGCCCTGTTCTTGCAGTAGACTTGGGTTATGCTTATTTCTGCTTTATTAGATCACAGCAGAAAGTGACAGAGGAGAAGCTTCACCAGGGTGTCTAGAGGAAGCAGTGCTGAACCTGCACTAATTATTTTGGCTTTCTCCATGGGATGCAGTGGGATATGAAAGGAAAGTGAAATCAGATGAAGGAAGAATGAGAATCAGTAACCTGTCAACTAGCTGAGCTTTGAAATTGCTCTTGCCTGATCTCTTTACCTGATTATTTTTCTCTCTTCCTCTACATGATTTCTCTCTCTCTCTCTCTCTCTGTCTCGTGTTCTCTTTGATCATTTCCATGCTGGGTTGTGAAGGAGAAAGAGATCTGTTCCTCATCTTTCAGCCAGACTAATAATTAATAGGTAACGGAGGGATAGTCCTGGTAATTGGCTGCTCTCTGAGGTTCTTGATCAGGAAGGATATGACTAAATTCTTCAAATTGCTACCAGAGGTTTGAACACATTCAGAGGTGTGTTCCAAACTTCTGAAGGTCAGTTTACCCTTTCTTATTATGGTCTTCCATTGTATCCCCAGCAACAGAGATATAGTGGAGACATACATAATTGTCTGGATCTGGACAACTGCTTATCGCACTGAAATGAAACTGGAGTCTAGGTTGTACTTTTTTGCATGTTATTGAGAGGACCAGAGTCTTGTGTGATATAAGAAGGTTATGGTGATCTGCCCTTTCATTTTGCTGACACTCATTGTGTATTGGAGGCGTTTGGGGGCGTTTTTGTAGGTTTTCAAGAGAACTCTTCACGGGTGAAAGTTGGCATGGGCATGCAGATTCAAGTACTGGACTCGAGGGTATGGTGAGGTATTCGTGAGGCTTGATGTGCAGCTGTGGCCAAAAGTGTTTTGCATCACCTAGAATTTTAGAAATTTAATGTAGATCTTTTATGTAACATGTAATCAAACTACAAAATGATATTGCAGAAGCCTACCAGAAGCAAGCCATAATACTAATACAGTATTTCACATTAGAGTTCAAATTGACACGTTTTCTTTTCTTCTGTTCAATATATGGGGAAAACTACAAAACAGTATGCAATTCCGGGCTTTTTCATATAGAGCCCCTAAATTATGTAATGCCCTCCCTTTTGTCGGGGGAAGCTGGGACTGTAAGTTAGTCAAGACTCAAAATATACTTTTAAAATGGATTTCTTATCTTTTAGTTGGTTTTAGTGTAACTTTTAAATTGATGCTTTTTAACATTTATTTTTTATATACGGTGTAAATATGCTTTAATAAGGAATAGTTTTGTGTGTGACATGCCTGGGGACCTTAATACAAATGTGTTGTGTAAATGCTTTTTGAATGTACTGTATAGTGCTTTGCTATACTTTTGTATGAAGTGCTGTATAAATGCTATAAATAAATAGTGCTGGGACAAATCTTCTAATTTTCAAACAAGCGCTGCTTGAACTGTATTTCAGTGGCAAAATGACCCTGTTCTTCGTTCATATATTTATAAAGGACTGTATCAAAAAGATGCACAGGAAAGCAATGCCTGAGTAAGGTCTTCAATAACAAGCATTCTGTACAGAAGTGTTTCTGTCCTTTCTTTAATAGTTCAATTGATGGATTTCTGGGTTTTATTTTACTCCCGAAAAAAGATTTTTTCCCAGCTAATTCAAAATGAAAGAATTACAATTGGGGAGGGATATTGTATCACAAATCCCTCTTGTTAGCCCCGGCTCTAGTTGTATGCATTTGGGAAGTAAAGCCAGCAGGACCTTGCTCTGTGTGTTTTTCCTTTTTGTGTCAACACTGTTGAGTGCAGGTGCACCTCTGCCATGCCAGAGAGGAGTTCATACAAGGCATCAGCTGCAGGAAAGCACCACTAAATCCAGCCTGGGTTTGAAATGCTGTTTACAGTTCAACACGGATTAAGAGGCATTAACTTGACAATCCATCTGTTTGAAGGTAAAATGTTCATTGAGAGAACAGTGCAACAGGGCAGTTACACCCTGCAGTGATGATGAACAGTAACTATAGGATTAGCAATCTCCCAGAGGACTGGGGGCAGCTTGACTAAATGTCCCGGCTCTAACAACAAAGGAACGGCCACACAAAGCAGAGATGCATGTCTGTGTCTCTGTGTGAATGAGAGTGTTCTCTGGATAAGGTCTTCTCCAATCCCATCTGAAGTGATGGTAGAGCTGGAGTTTAATAGATTGGGAAGCGAATGTGTTTGCTGAAGTCAAATAAAAAGGACTGGTTTAACCTGAAGCATGGGAAGTGAAATGCAAATTAGTGCTGGGATGAACACTGATGCAAGGTATTTTTTGCCATTTTGTAGCGAACACGAACATCTGATTTTTTTTTTTTTTTAGCCGAATACATGTCAAATATTCATTCGGACGTTTGTCCCAGCACTAATGCAAATACAGTCTGCGGAAACGTAATGCATGTGTCAAGCTATAGTTTCGTACCCGATTTCTAACAAAGCCTGTCCCAGTTTCAGTACTGATCTAGGCAGTAGTAACAAGGGGATTCAGCTGTCATGGGTACGTTCCTCGCACTGTACATCTGTTTCATATGGTACAATGCTTTTACTCTACTACAGAAAGTTTACTAACTGCTTATTGGAGCAACTTGGTTGGATTTTCAATTGCAACTGCCTTTGCCTGTGTGGTGGTGGGTTGCTAGCACTGATCTGCTTTCAGAGAGCAGTAACCCTCAGGATTTGCATTTTGTCTTGCATTCTATATTGTTGCAAGACGAAAATTGAACTGCAGTTATTTTTTTATTTTAAGGAAGAGCTACATTTAGCTACAGCATAACCCTGATAAGCAATCTGATGCGAGATCTTTTGTGATGAATCATTTTAGAAATGACTGCAAAGGACAAGGTAATTGAGATGGTAGCTACTGTAGCTTGACAAGTGGGTGGGAATTGAAATGGAAGTGGCGTACCCAGGATCACGCAGGAGGTGAGGGGTTGAGCTGGGGGCACATGTCTCAATGGACAGTGCACAGTACTGTCTGTTTTAAAACTGCACTGTCCCGCAAGCATAAATATAATGGCTGTCAGTTCAGTTCTGCTATAGCCTTGTATGCACTGCACTGTCCTCGTTAACAGAGCAGATCAGCGGTACCACGCTATTTTAAGGTATTGTAGTGTTGCTCTATTCTGGCTGCACTAGAAATTATCTATTCACGCCTAAGTTTGCTTCCAAGACTGGATGTACTCTAAGGTAAATGTGCTAGAGTGTCATTCCATGAAAATGTTACATTTGTTAGATTACTGTAAAGCCACAAATATTTGCGACCAAAATATTTGGCGACCTGCATCAATAAAACCTGTTTTGCTCCACAAATGTTGGTGACCTGTTGCAATATACGAAATATGTATTGTTAGTGGAATTTTATATTCTTGCCAAAAATTAATATGTGAAAAATGCAGAATTTAAAGGCTTGCAAATATTTATGGCTTTACAGTAGTCGTTAATATCCGACATTTGCAAGCTCAGGACTTGTTGATGTAGGACAGACCTAATGCCACACACATCCTGAACTTGCCATTGGTCTGACATGGAGAAGTTATCAGTGAAACTGGTATTGCCCTACAGTTAAGTTTAACGTTTTCCTCAGTTGTGGGAGCCTTTTCCCTTTCTCTGATGTGTTGCTTTAGTCTCTTGGCTGCAGTTTGAACAAGTTTCTATCTAGTATCTTCAGAGTTAACAGATCTCCAGCTCACAGCGCCACTAAGAGGATAACCTCTGCCCTCTTCTGGGCTGGACTGGACTGGGCTGGGCTGGGCTGTGATGTGCTGGGGATACCTGTGGGGTCTGCTATCTGGCCTGGCTGTGCTGGGGATACCTGTGGGGTCTGCTATCTGGCCTGGCTGTGCTGGGGATCCTGTGGGCTATCTGATCTGGCTGGGCTGTGCTGGGGATCCTGTGGGCTATCTGATTTGGCTGTGCTGGGGAGCCTGTGGGCTATCTGATTTTGCTGGGACTGTGCTGGGGATCCTGTGGGCTATCTGATTTGGCTGTGCTGGAGAGCCTGTGGGCTATCTGATTTTGCTGGACTGTGCTGGGGATCCTGTGGGCTATCCGATCTGGCTGTGCTGGGGATCCTGTGGGCTATCCGATCTGGCTGTGCTGGGGATCCTGTGGGCTGTCCGATCTGGCCTGGCTGTGCTGGGGATCCTGTGGGCTATGCGATCTGGTTGGGCTGTGTCCACAGTTTATGAACAGCCAAAATGTAAGGCAGGCTTGTGATTTTAGTTCGAAGATGATGACTTGCCTTAATAACCTCCTCCTCTTGCAGACAGAGCTATATCTCAATAACTACCTCTTCCAGCAGATTGAGGGGCTTTTTCTGATGACCTGCTATAGCCAATTATCCCCAGTTAGTAATACTGAAAAGTTGCCAACACAGCCAGACAAAGTACAATGCAAGAACCACTGTGATGAGAGCCCTGTTTACAGTCTACCAAGACAGTCGGTGAGTCAGAGAACCAATCCCCTCTTATGCAGTCTGGCCCCCTGCCTGGTACACAAGTAAAATAAATCCTATTAGGGGACTGAATTAGCTGCTTCCCTGCCCTGGCAGTGGGGTCACAGCAGGAGAGAGATTTCTGCTGAGCCATTGTGCTGCTCAGTGGTGTGGGAACAGAGACCATTTCAAGCACAGCCTCCCACCCACAGACTGCTCTGCTACTCCCTTTGAATTTGAAGCGTTAGCCGCTACATGCTCCAGGTGGTGGTGGGGTTAATGTTTAATCCTAACTCTGGACACCTATCAATATAAAAGCCAGGGCAATGGTTGAGTTGTAAATGCAGATTGTGATGCTGATTCTCGGGTAAACGTCAAGGGTCTGGCTGTGTGCTGTGCTTATTGTGCCTGTCCGGCCCTCTGTCTGTTGTACACTCTACATGGTGAACACCAGAACTGCTATTTTCACCAGACTTTTATTATTCACTCCTACCCTTCCGGAGACTAATTGCATTTGGCAACAATCCGATAAGTGATTTTTTAAATTTTTTTTTTTATATATTTAACCTTTTCAGATACTGTGTGATTATTATGCGGACGCGCTGTATATGGGGGCACTGGTTTAAGTTCTACAATATATTGGTTTCATGCATTCAGAATATGGCCGTGTCCCAGCTGTGAGGAGAGTTTTTTAATGGGTGTCCTCAATCTCTTTGCACTTTGAAAACTGCACACTTCCCCAAGCGCGCTCTCTCTCTTTCCTTTCAGTTTGGTACAGGAACATGATTTGAGAAGTAGTCGAGAAATATGTGCACCTCTGTCTATCCTTTTTGTCTTGTTTGAAATTTGTTCATATTTTGAAGGTTCCATGTTGACACACAGTGCTGCTCTAATTGGATTGTTGGCTTAACGCCCTGCTCTGCAGCTACAGAGAGAGGGTCTGGGGAGGTTTTCAACATTCATTATTGTGTATTGCTGCCATCCCTTGCGGCTTTGTGAAGGAGAGTTTGAAGTGCGGTAAAAGGTTGTATTTGCAGGACATCTTAAACCTGTTCTACAGGTCCGTTCCTTTTCAAGCAGCCTCATTGACAGGCAGGTTGAGAGAGGGCCTCCATGGGCTTGCATTTCCCCTGCCCCAGGGATATAGCTGAGGTGTGCTTCAGGGTTTGCCCACATCTTGAGGATGAAAGTAACCAGCAGGTTTATAATGGGGATCACTGGAAAACCATTTTAAAATTCAGACTCCGCCATTGTTGAAACTACCAACAGGGATGTTCATGTATTGTCCATAATCAACATTGCTAAATTTATAGAAACACAATTCTGTGGATAGATGTCATAAGGTGCATAGAACCTACAGAACAATTCTGTTTAATGTTAGTTCCCAGAGTACAGTCTTTTGATTTTAAAATATGCAAATATGTGGGGTGTCTCTTCTGCTAGGAGCCGCTTCACTTTGTGGGCCTCTCTCTTCTGGCTGTGTGAGATGGCATTTCCAGTAATAGGCCAAACAGATCTTCCACCTATTGCACCTGTCCAGAGAAGGTCCACGGTTGGATTTTAACATTGTTTTTCCATTCTGGCCTCGATTTGCATTGTGATGAAGCTTTGTATGGGCTTCCCATGATGTATGCTTTTGAGCGCCCTGATTAGTCAATTAAGCTACCGATGTGAACCGCAGCCATAGCTGGCTATCGGGGAAACTGTAGCATGCAGGAGTGAGTTTCGCTGTGCTGGAAGTGCTGTGAAAATGCCCCTCCAATTCATTGTCTCCTGCAATCTGCGTCTTGCATTTCTGGTCAACCTCATTTAGCCAAGTTTTTCAGTTCAATGGAGTTATTACACTGCTAGGAATAAAGCTGCATGTGCATTTGAAAACTTGAAAAAAATTTAAATAAAGGTAGAGTACATTATTTTTTCCATGTAGTTGGTGTGTGTTCCTTCAGTGAAGATAACATTAATCTCTGCATGGCCAGGCAACCTGCCAGTTTGTTTCTTTCAAAGCAATGCAGAATATGTATTGTGCCGTTATTTTAATACAACCAGTTACTTCCTTATGCAGGCGGCACCCTAATCGTGTTTTTTACTGTATAAGGCTGCATATTTTTTTTATAGTTTTGTCAAAGTGAGGATAGATTCAGATTTTCCTGCTGTTCAGAGCCCATCTGGAAGCTTACCTTCACAACATGGGGTATGGCTTCAAAATAATTCAGTGTGCGCTTTCACCACTGCAAAGTACAGCCTCATCAGAACACATTTGGTCCTCCCAGGTTTTATCATTGAACAAGGAGTTAATAAAGACCAAGCAGGCTGTAGACCTTGAGGGCTGGAATTATGAGTCAGTCTTCCATTATAGAGTGTCTTTAACCTTAATGTACGTAGAGATTCCAAATGAAAATTAGTTGATTACATCCACGCATGCACAGATTTTAGTTGCACACTTTTCTGGTGATCTACAAGCAGCTAGTCTCAAACAATAAAAGTGTTGTTCACCGTTATGATATACAGAAAGCCTTTGGCTGTAAAGATTAATCCGATCATGGATCCAGGAATCGGGAATACTTTGAATAAAAAACTTCAAGGCATTAGTGAAAGAATTCTAATGTATGTGCTCCTTCAAAAGACTAAAGTGTGGTCTTTGTTCTGTACTGTGCTTGGCATATTAGCATTTTAATAAAGTGCTTCAGTTGTAAGTATGGTGGTATTTGATTTATCATGTAATCCACTTATAGTGAGAAAGAGTCCTGGTCTTCTATTCATTCATTGAAGTTCAAAAGCAGTGTATCTCCATGCTGTGAGTCTTCAGCAGAGCAGATGACGTTGGCAGGATAGGGTTAAGACAGTGTACTGCTTTGTTTAAAAGTTGCCAAGCTGGATTTCCCCTCTTACTGTTTGACTATATAAGTTTAGGTGAGTTTAATGTTGCACTCACTGTAAAATCTGGAATGGCTCAAACTGCTTTGTAATGCAAGTGCCATCTATTGGGTGAAATGTATAGTGCTGCTGTATGTGAAATCTTGAAGGTGAACCAGCTCTTTCAAGGAACGCTTCAGCAGTTAGGTGCTGCAGAGTGCTAGAGATTTGAAGCACCGTGCAGCGTGGAAAGTTTTGAACATGGGGCTTGCCTCCGAGCTCTGAAAGGACACCTGATCTGAATACATGGCAGTGCAAGTCCGTCAGGTGTGACTCGGGCCACACTGCACAAACAGCAGCTCTCTGCTGCACGGGCTCCCCGTCTGTCGAAATGGGCTGATCAGGGATTCCTCATTCGAACAGCTAGCAGGTATTCCGAACCCAAGATCTGACTCTCGCTTCATGTGCATGCAGGACAAAAAGCACATTATGCTTCTCATCGGCAACATTGGCATGTGAAAGAGGACAGCTCTTCACAATGTGCTGTTACTGTTACAATATACACAATGCATTATTTATATGTGCTGTACTTGGATTCTGTATGCTTTCGGCTTCAGTTTTTATTTATAGTGCAGGGACTAATACTCTGAGGCTGCTTAAAAGGTATTCGGTGATAAAAATGACATGTTTGTTTTATAGAACCTGAATTTAAAAATGATTATCAGAAGTATGTGTGTATAGTATACAAGGGAAGCCAATGCATAAATGTTGTCCGAAATAACTGTCTACTGTACAGAGGAATGTTTCTTGGCTTTGTTTAATATGGAGTTAGTGACCGTGCTTACTAGCTTGGCTCTTCAACCACTGCAGTGAGTTGGCTCGAAAATGACCGGGATGTGCAGCAACAGCTGTATCTTCTGTCCACTCCAAGGGTGTGTGTGTGGTGGTGGTTGTGTTCTTTTTTTTTTTTTTGGTATTGAAATTCAGCATTTAGACCCAATGTTTGAAAAAGGACATTGGTTAGTAAACCTGGTGAATAATCAAAGTATCAACGGCAATGGAGAATTATACAGCGCACACATAATAGGATTTTAAATGTGTAAGAAATGCAGGAAAATCTAGACTATTTAAACCACTCAAGGTGATGGCACTTCCACAAGGCTCATGAAGAAGCAACTAGAGTTCATAGATTTAAAGACTCTTGATTAGCCAAGGCCACTGCAGATGCGTTAATCTCCTCGCCTCCTTATTGGGATTCTGCACTGTGCCGGGTGTTGCCAGGCAGCTTGAGTGGTCACTGGGCTTGTACGGTAATGCTAGGTCATTGGTAGGGCTGGGTATCAGCAGTGTCTTCGCAGTACGATCCGTATTGCAATACAGTAAATGAAACATAATCACACGATTGTCTTATTTGCTTGTGCAATTGTTTGCAGTAACACTGGTAAAGCACTTTTGGTCAAATAAGCTGCACAGCTTGTTATGTTTTTTGTTTTATTCTTTTAAAATCCATTTCTTTAAAACAAAATTACAAGTCAGGGCTCCTGATAACTTTTTAGTTTGACACGCTTTTAAAGGGAGGGGCAGCATTTTTGTGTTAAAGGCGCAAATGCGCCTAACCATTTTAGTCCCAGTCTGGAGCCCTGCAAATTCCAGCGTTACACATTTTACACAAAGTGTGACTGTTGTAGAACATGAGCCGAGTCCACACTGGATTTTAAACCAGCCGGATCAGGTAGAATTTTGCTATCACGTTTCAGCTTGTGAATCGGCACACCCCTAGGCATTGGCCTTGGACAGGAATTCGGGTTCGCCCCTAATGTGGAACCCCTTGTAAATCAGTGCCGAGCTATATAAGCCAGGATTCTCCTAATGGCAACAGGACATGCAGGGGGTGTCACTGCGCAGATGTGTCTCAGGATTCTTGCATTTCCAGCGCAGGGTCTGTTCGGTATAGAGAAGGGTTGTAGTGTTGTGTGAGAGCAGCCCTCGGGACTACATACTCTGGGCAGAGAAGGGGCCTGCTTGTAGTGTTGTCCCAGGATTGCAGCCCATCTGTTGAGCTGCAGAGGCAGTTGTGGGTTAAAGCCACAGCACTGAATCTATTGTGATGAGAGATTTCTGTTAGGGGACAGATTAGTGGGCCTCTAGGGCGTGAGGAAAGAGCTTTGCCAGGGGTCTGATCCAGACAGTCAGATTGCCTTGAGATGTGCACGGCTTAATCCTGCACAATCTTTCTCCATGTCGCTATTAATTAGGGGGCTCTGTAGAGCTGCCTGGTGCATGCGGAGCTGCACAGCACAAGAGGCTGTCTTGACATTCCCCAAGCAGACATGCCATTCATTGGGAATCAACATCTGTTCACAGTTTAAAAATAGTTACAGGTTATAGTTTCAGAGTAATCCCATAAATCTTGCCTGTCATAGACTTCCATTAGCTGCAGTATGTAGGTCTTGAAAGAAATGTGCAGTTTTTCTCAAAAGCATGATTTATATAAAAAATAAATAGTCACCTGGACAGTGATGCTGTTGTCCCCACCGGTCCTACCCCTATTTCCTGTCATAACCAGCTGACAGCTATTGACTTACATGCTTTGTAGCCAGTGAGCTGCTTCAACCCTTAAAACAAGCCTTTTTATCAAATGAAAATACATGTCTGCTATAACACACGTGTTCTTCAAAACTGCACATGCGAGACCCATATAGCAAATGCATGAAAGAGAAGATGTATGGGATTGTTTCATCAACTAAAACCACTTTAAGAAGCCCCTTAGACACACAGAATATAAAAGAAAAAGCTCCCGGCTTCTCCTGGCACACAACCTAGCATCCAGTCAGAAGGGTTGTGGGACTGTCTGAATGGTTCTTTATTGAATTCGTTGGAGTCCGTAGGTATTCTTCAATACAAGTTTGACTCTTTTCGTTGTAATGCCCCTTGCCTTTCATGTTTCTGTGTTGGTCTTGGTGTTGCACCTTCTGAATACAGTGGCTATGCCTTCACTACTCCATGGTCGCTAACAAGAGGTTGAACGCAGGTCTAATCCCTCGATTTGTAAGGCACAGGCTGCTTTGCTTCCAAGCGTGTCGCTCTTAATAAAGTAGAGCCCACCCTGCTTCCTCCTGTCAAAAAATCACATGCTCCTGTTTAACAATGCCGGAGTGCTGTGCTAGAAATCGCAGGCCTTGTGTGGAATAAACAAGGGAATATTTCCCTAGCAACAAATTGCTGGGTTTGCAAAAAAAAAAATTCAAAGCACGCAAAACTGAAGTACAGCTGGTCATACTGGCTTACTTTAGCAGGTAAGATGAGTATTCAGAGTAATTTAGTTTGTCAGCAAATTACTCAAGGTAACTCGCTCAGTCCTCCAAGACCTTCTAGGTAGCAACTCAAGTGACATTACAGACTGTATCGACTCTTGTTTAGAGATTCTGTGCCATCACCAATGAGAGCCTGGTAGATACAGAGGCTCTTGTGCAGTGCTGAGCCGTTTCCACACCAGCAGGATCCTGATAAATGCAGTAGTTCTTGTGCAGTGCTGAGCTGTTTCCAATTACTAAATGGTTCGTGCTGTGCAGGTGCTAGTTGAGTGGGGCTAATGGTTTGGCCCCCCAGAGAGATTCTGTAACTGCAGTCGTGCTCTCAACCAAGAATGTGAAAACTGTTTTAACAAATGAGAGAGAACCTGAATTTTCTGTGTTTGGAGTAAACTCTTTGTTCAAACCATGCTTATATGGAATGTATATATGAGTATTCTCTACCACAACATTGAGAGCTAGTGATTTTACAAGGACCCACCATATACACAGACTCCTCCCCCTGCTTTGTGGGACATTGCCATTTTTTACCTCAACTTATCTATGTTAGATATGCAGTGCATAGCTACTAAGAAGCAAGTGCTTTCCTTGCACACTGCCAGACTAAAGCTCTTCCGTTATGAATGTTTTGTGGGGAGATCTTTGACTAATAGTGCATCTAATGCATTCATTATTACTTCACTGAGGATGTTGCTTGCTGATTGCAGCTCTAATGTTGGTTTAGAAGTCATTTCTGTAGTCACATGCCAAGCCATCTCACAAGAACAGTTGGAACCCCAAAATGTTTTCTAGATGGGGGGGTACAGCACACTCTATGCTTTGTTTTTAGTCTTTGTTGCTCAAACCCCTGCTTATGTGCAAACTGGTACAGAGATTGTGAATAGCAGTGCAGGGAGTGCTCCTTGCATTGAAGCGCGGTGAGTGGTAGGTTTAGATGCCTTGCTTCTACCTGCAGCTACCATGAAATTGGTGCAACCGTTGGTTTTAATTCCAGGCTCGCCCATCCAAGAAAAACTCCTTCAGTTTGACTAATGGAGGCGTTCAGGAGTTAGAGTACAAAAGCAACATCATGGTGGACATGACTGTATCCGAGCAGAAGATGTGAGATTTACAGCTGATCCAAAAGGCTTTAAAGAGAGAGAAACCAGTTTATCTGGAAATGATCGCTAACGAGCATGGGCAGAGGAATCTGTGTATCTAGGCCTCTCTGAGCTCTATATGCATAGAACACACGGCAGGGGAGCTGGAAGGGAACGTGCCCCCAGGCATTGCGACACTGTGAATCATTATAACAGCATCTTGCCCAAGTGAAATGCATCATTCTGTTGAAGTGATTAATCGATAAAGCGATGTGTTGGAGAGGGATTGTACAGTGCATGTGCTGGCTCTCTAGGAGAGGCAGTGATGGAAGTTCTGTTCCCTGTCTGGGCGTTAGGCGAGGAGGCTACTTTGATTTATTTGTAATATATAACTTGGTGGTTTTAATGTTTTACCTCTTTCATAAAATAGCAGATAGAGACTTAAAAAAAACACTGCATTTCCACCTTCCTGTTCTGGAATCTGGTTTCCATTGACTAGTTCCTCTGCAAAACTGCACATTTGAGATCTGAGTGTCAGTGGAATACTGCACTTGTCAACGGTTTTTAAAAGGTTATGATTTCTCTTCACTGTGGCTCAATAAGAGCTCCTGTGCTCATAGTAAGGTCCTGTCTTAACAGCATGTTGAGTGGAGGTGTAATTCCTTTGCGGAAGGGTTATTAATATAACAAATAGGAATTTCAGTTTTGTGACGCAAACCAATTAAATAATGTGGCTATGCACATCAATTATGTACAGTTATAATATGATAAATAGCATGCTGCAAGTCCTGATCTGACAGCATGCAACACAGACTGCTTTGTGTGTTAAGTTTTGTTTTCAGTTCAAACAAGTTTAAATTGCAGTGAGGTTTGTTCTGCTGTTTACAGTATTATGCAAGCAGTCTTGTAAGCTGCTGTACATTTCATTGAATTCCCTAAATGTTTTTTTTTCTTTTCAGCAGTACACTTAATTACAGTCCCACGTATTTCTATGCATTCTGCTTTCACCTTCCTTAAAATCGTCAGTTTGATCAATAAACTTTGTCTTCGCTGCAACAGCTGACTCCTACAAGACTCCTTCTACGTTACTGTCTATCATTATGGTAACGTCTTAAATTACTGTGCCTGCTTCTGTGGCTCAAGAGATATCAGCTCATCATCTAACATAGGGAATCTGCTTCACAATTAAAACATCCTTAAACTCTACAGTAAGCAACTTAACCAAATCTATTACATCTGTGATAGTTGTGGCTGCTGACTTGACTTTATGTACCCTGTGATTTGACTGGCTAAAGGTAACGTTGCTTTTATTAGAATTCATAACTTTTTTCAGCTTGGTAACCTTTTCACTTCCTTTTTTGTTTAATGTAGTTTTTTGCTGCGTTATATCCCTTTGTTAAAATCATTCCAGGCATATTGTTAATGGAATGTGTGCAACGCACAGACCTCAAGTGTGTTTTTCGCTGTTCTAAATTTTCTTGAATGCAGCGGTCAGCTGTTTATTAAGCTCCATTTTTACACAACAGTACTCGCACATGTTTGGTCACCATCGCAAGTACTGCATGAAACAGGGGTTATCGTATTTTGCTTGTTTTAGTGCAGAACCTCTCTGCACTTACAATCATTACCGTCCTTCTTGCACTTCAGTTTATTAAAACATGTGATGTGTGTGTTTTTAAAAAAATGTTATACAGACAGACCATCATAGCGTGTTCATAAATATTGACACATGCTTTTAAAGATGTATCATTTACAAGTGTCATGGTACAACCGTCTGTTGTGATTTCATATATGGGAGGATACACAATGAATCGTTCCATCCCTTCTGGCTGGGGGAGTCATGGATTGACGTTCCAAATGCTTTCAATACAATTGCCAAGGATTCATTTACATTTAGTTCTGATTTATTGTTGTACAGAGTGCTGACTTTCACCCCACAGTGAAAGCTCAGGAAATGTTGCTTCAGGTCAGAAATGTAAGAGCTGGGAACTCGATACAGCCTCAACTAAAACCAGTTTGAATGTGTTGGGGCCTGTTTTTCAACAAGCTTGATTAGCGCCGACACTGGAGAGATGTGCATTGTGAAAAAAGGAATGCATTCGTTTAAGTAACAAATGGGCTTTTTGAATGCACGTTTGACGCACGTGTTTACCTTGGAAATGAATAGTGAAAGCAATGTAATACTACTGTCAGTTTCCTTACTGTCATATTTTATTGCTCTTAGAAGCTGATTGTGTCCCTCTCACCATCTTTCAACACGATTTGTAAAGATCACAATAACACTGTGGAGCCCAGCTGCAGTGTGTGGGAGAAGGTTATCTTACTCGCTCTTCTGCTCCAAGCAGCCTGGGCGCAGGAACAAGGAACTGCTAAACTGGGGGTACACTTTGATCTTGCAGATGTGCTATGTCTGGAACAACATTGTAACATCTGATAAGCACAATGGAAGCAGAGTTCACAAAGTTCAGCTGCACCCACCTGCAACTAGACAGGATATATAAGACAGGCACTTTAGTGCAAGTGAGACAAGCTCCCTGCATCCTGTCCTGACGGACCGTCTCCCAGAGAATTGGGTAACTGGTCATTATCTGATGAATACTTACACTATAGATGTGTAACTATTGAATATTGGAATCAATAAAAAGTAAACTTGGTTAAGTTAAATGAGTCCTGGTCATGCATGTACTGCAATGACAATAGTGGACATTGACAATGGCTGTATCAGTGTCTTAATACTGAGACACCATTGATATTGTGATTTGCCTGTTTACTCCAAAACACACGATAACTGTACCAGTCTTCACCAAACCTTTATCATACACTCCAGCCTCCTGTAGAGCATTTAGCTAGAAGGGTGATAAACCAGTTTGAGTGTGTTGGGGCTTGATCATGAAGACCCTGAGTATGTGTTCTGGCTGCTTTTATTTTTTTAAAACTTTTTTTTATGTTTTCCAGGTAATTTTCTCTTTGATTACTTGCCCATTTAATTTTACTACATCACATTAGGTGGCCTTTAAAAAGCAGTCCACACGCATACAGGGGGTCCTCATAATCGTGTAATAATTGCACAGTCCCTCATGGATCTCTGTTCTGAATGAGGACCTAATTAAGCCTCCCTGTTCTATAAGAACAGGTAAAGGGTTCCCAGCTGAGCAGGTATCTGCCAGCAGGTTAATAACCATTCTAATTAAAATCTAACTGGCTGAGATCATATATAATGCTAAATAAACCCCTTTCCAGCCAGGGAAACAGTGCATAATTCATCCATCTTGTCTGTCTGGATTAGTAACAGCTGTGTGCTCCTCTTAAAGCTTGAGAGCAAATGTCGAGACAGATCGATAGTGTTTGGAGAGTACCTGTTAGTGCTGCAGCTGCCAGGATTCAAGATTTACTGCTGCCCTCACCTAGGAATACTGGCTGAATCACTTGAGTAACCCTAAAGAAATGTTTATTTCAGAAACATGGAGCCCTGATATACAGCAAAGGAAACATTATACATAACTTTGTCAGGTTGAAAAAGGTTGTGACTAGAGCCTACAGTGTACTTTTTAACTTGACTTGGATTGTTAATTTTACTTTTGGAACTGTGATTGACTTTGTGTCCAGTGCAGTTGCTAAGGGTTGAGCTGATCACTAAGGGCACAGTATGGTGTGTGTGGATAATTATGTGCTAGTCACCATTAATGCTCACACAAACGTTACAATTATTCAAACAAACACAGCTTGTTTTCAGAGGCGATGGTTCCCATCACAGAATGTGTAATTATATAAAATTATATATTTGCCTGAATGACATGTGAAATAACACATTTACATTTTATTTCACTCCTATTTATTTTTTAATTTATTTATTTTTGTTCCCAAGCCTTCAAAATGAAAGGTGTTTTGAATTTTAAAAGAATATGCATCCAGCACTTCTTGCAGCACAGAATGTAATTGTAATAATTTAGGTCAGATTTATCATTGTCCAAAATGATAGTCCAGTATTCCTCCTATTGTGATCTTCTCTTATGCAGTGTGGTCACGGGCTGGTTTTAAAGCAGTGTATATCTTGGCTTCCCTCACATCACGTTTGCCACGTTATTTTAAATTGCCAGTTCACATTCTGTGATTGTGTCTCTTACGCCAATTGAGTCTCATTCATTCTGTACTTCAAGCTTTACCCTGACTGTTTGCATGCCTGTGTCCTTGCAGAGGGAGATGAAGGAGCAGCTAGTGGCCCTGCAGGACAGCGAGGGGGGACACATGGAGGCCCTGCAGCTGCTGCAGAGACAGCTCACTGAGACCAAGGTAAGCGGACAGTAGCATGCAGGTCCGGTGAAACAAGCATGCAAATGAAACCGATCTGTGTGGTGGACATGATGTATAGAAGAGTGTGTATAGAATGAGCAATGAAAAAGGCAACGATTTGTTTAATGAAAATTGCATAAGGTGTTCATCCCTGCCCAAGAGGTAAGAGCTTTGTATATACTAAGAGTAGCACCAAAAAGTGACAGGCAAACCCAGAAACCCCACAGGGTTGTGAAGAGTGCGGTTTCAGAGGGATGGATGCACAGTTTAACTAATCGAGCCTACAGGAAACTGAAAGAGATCCCTTTGTGCTTGCAGGCTCGCCTGTAATACGAGTCTGCACAGTACTTTATCTAAAGCGATCAGGTTACTTGACCTGTGCTGTATGTCACAGCCAGTGCAGGGCTTCTATATGAAGTGCAGCCCACAAGTATTGACACTCTGTTTCAGATACTCAATCATTTAGCTCTCTGAATGATTGATACTTGTTAAATACTGCATTCATCTTCACTGACCATACATATCGTTTTCCCATCACCTTAAAATAGAATAAACAGAGGCACACATGCAGTACATCTTGTTAGTTTTTTGTATTCTCATAGCTTCTAGTCTTCATGTTTTCCACCCCATGTTTTTTTTTTTTTTTTTTTTTAATACCATTTAGTAGTTGCAAATTAATTTTACCCTGTTTTTCTCCCAATTTGGAATGTCCAATTATATTTAGGCATAGCTCAACGCTACCACCCCTGTGCTGACTTGGGAGTGGCTTAGACTAACACACGCTATCCTCCGAAGCATGTGAGCACTTTTCACTCTGCATGCCTGCCATGCAGCCAGCCCGGAGGACAATGCAGCTCTGGTCTACAGGGGTCCCTGGTGTGACACCCTGGCTGACCTAAGCCCTCACCTCCTGGGCGGCACTCGGCCAAGTGTGCGCTGTCCCCTGGGAGTTTCCGTCCATGGTCGGCAGTGTAATAGTCTGGACTCGAACCGGCGACCTCCAGGCTTATAGGGCTTATCCTGCACTCCACGAGGGTGCCTTTAATGGATGTGCTGCTCGGGAACCCCTACCCCATCGATTTTAAACATTAAATCAAAATCAGCAGATGAATTCCCCCTGACATTCATAGAAGGGCATTCCTGTACTGAGTGCCATCCATGTTGCTTGGAATCCCCTGGGTGTACCCGTGATGTTTTCTCTATTTGCAGAACCCTTGTAGTTGTGCACAAGGTTTTGATAGGATTGCTGCAATTTTGCCTTCTGGGCTGTGGCACACGGTTTTGGACAATTTCTCTACCAAACAATTTGTTGAAGTGGCTGTTTCCACCTTTCTACACTCCTGCCTAGAAATTGATTAATGACAATGTCAAGAATGCAAATTGGTGTATTGAGCAAGTGTTTAATTTGGACGCCTTCTCTAATGGAGGGGAGGCAGGGATGTCATTACAACAGCAGCTGCAATGCTGTGAGACGGCAGCATGTTGTTGACTTTTTGTTTTGACAGTGAATAATTAAGATACAGGGATGTTTTGACACTCTGGGGGCTACTGTGATCAGGGCCATTGATCATTTCCACAGAATTCTTTTTAATTGCAAAGTCTGCAAGAGTCAAGCCAGCCTCTTCAGTACAAATATCAGGGGCTTCTGCGCTGCCTGTCTGAGAGCCGCTGGAGCTGCCGTTGCAGGTTGGTTTATATTACTTGGAAAGCCCTTTTGGTGATATCAGAAAGGTTTAACCACATAATTTCTCCTCATCCCTGCACATTGCAAGGAAAATTTCATTCAGAGGTCGTTTCAGCAGTGCCCTTGAAGATCAGACTGCACAAAGCAAACCTCCACTCACATGCTGTACAAACCAACTGTCTGTACAGCATCCCAACACCCTGTCCTGCCCACTTGAGGGGAGTCCCATACAAACACACTGTACAACATCAACACCCTGTCCTGCCCACTCGAGGGGAGTCCCATACAAACACACTGTACAACATCAACACCCTGTCCTGCCCACTCGAGGGGAGTCCCATACAAACACACTGTACAACATCAACACCCCGTCCTGCCCACTCGAGGGGAGTCCCATACAAACACACTGTACAACATCAACACCCCGTCCTGCCCACTCGAGGGGAGTCCCATACAAACACACTGTACAACATCAACACCCCGTCCTGCCCACTCGAGGGGAGTCCCATACAAACACACTGTACAACATCAACACCCCGTCCTGCCCACTCGAGGGGAGTCCCATACAAACACACTGTATAACATCAACACCCTGTCCTGCCCACTTGAGGGGAGTCCCATACAAACACACTGTACAACATCAACTTTTGTCATAACTTTTGATTGATGTTACCATATTAAAATGTATTGTATTAGTAGCACTGTCGATACTGTATTTAACTCTAGCACAACGGCCTTAACTTGCTCTGTTACTGTGAAGACTCCTGCATCAGTACACACTCTCGGGGGCGGGACAGGGGGAGAACGTGCGCTCAATCGCATGCAGATTCAGTGAGTCACACCTGAGAGGAGCAGAGAAGAGCTGCGTTTAATGCAAAAAAGAATTGCAGGTTACAAATTTTAGTAAAAAATAAACTGTTGGAAGTTTGACAAACCTACTATAAAAATAATAAATATATTTCCCAGTGCTGCTGGGCAATGTCCCGCCTTCCTGACTTGCATCTATCATTAATTCGTTCTGAATACTTTTAAACCCGCCACAGCTACTGAGTGACAGCACATTCCTACATTTCTATTGGAGATTCCTCTTGTGAGATTTAAAATTAGATTACAATTAGGGATTTAAAACTGTCTTACAGTTAAGATATGGAGGGTTTAAAACAGAATTGTGGCAAAATGTACAAAAATGCCTACACACAAAAACCCCAGAAGAATGTGCCCGTGACCAAAGGGATTTTGTTGTGGAAGACAGCAAAGGAAAGAAGTGCTGTCGAGTTACTACTGTACATATTTTGACAAAAAAAAAACGCTCAAGCATTTTTGGGAAAAAAAAACACTAATTTCATATAGTATATCAAAAACGAAAGCCCCGAAAAAAATGATTTATATAAAACACGAAAATAGCTAAAAGTAAGCACCGAAAAATACAATTAATAAAAACCAAAAAACAGAATTCCTAGGTATAATATGTGACAAGGATAATGCCTGTAACATGTTGGCTCAAAGTCTTACTGGATGTTTTTCACACAGAACCGTGCACTTCGAACAGTCTGTAAAATATAGTGCAAGGTTCTTTTGAAACGGCTTTGAACCAGGTAAATGGGCTTCTTGGGGTTCTGAGACATTTTCACACATCCCACTTTACTCTTACAGTTTGTGTTGCAGAACCTCTTGATGCTGTTGGGTTTGTGTGTGTGTGTGGTTTTTTTTTTTTTTTTTTTTAAATCAATTATCCCAATTTTATAACTCCAGTTCCTGGGAATAAAATAGCACTGCCAGTTGGTAAAATGTAACCACTTTTATTTAATCTCAACACCGTGGGACTCCAGCATACAGAAAGAACACACAAGCAGTTTAATTTAGCAGTTACATAGACTGCAAAAGCACCCGCAATCTAGCACAGAGAAAACAAGCGATAAGCTACCTTCCTCTGGGAAGACACTGGAAGAGATGGATCAGCTACCGCTGCTCACTATCCTATTCCGAGCTCACTGCTTGTACACCCTCTCGCTACGTGACTTTGTGACCTGAACTTGTTTTACAGCTTCTTTTACAGTTCTCCTCCACCCTATTTCATCAGGACACTGATCCGTTTCATAACCATGTGTTTTTCCTGAGGCGTGGTACAGTTGTTTCACATCCCCTTTAGTAGGAACTCCCACTAGCCCTGCCCCTGTGAAATTTAATAACCCTGTATATATGTAGAGTATAAGAATGCGTTCGCTCTCCCCCAGTCATCTGCAAACAGCCTGCGCGCCACGCTGGCCGATGCATTCGAGCGACTGCATCGGTTCCTGCGCGAGCGGCAGAAGTCCATGCTGGAGGAGCTGGAGACAGACACGGCACGCACGCTCAGCGACATCGAGGACAAGATCCAGCGCTACAGCCAGCAGCTGCACGACGTCAAGGAGGGGATCCAGATCCTGCAGGAGCTCCTGAGCGAGAGCGACCAGCATGGCTTCCTGCAGGGGGTAGCCCTGACCTCTGAAAGGTAGGACCGCTGCCATGGAGAGCTTCCACAGGACCAGGCAAACTGTACTGCATGCAATCAGATTTAGAAAAACAAGTGCCTTCATTATTTCTAGAGCAGCTTTTTAACCTGATGGATGGATAAGATTTAATCACATGCATTCAGAGATTTCAGCTCTATCATGGCTCACCTTTTTTAGGTAACCCTAATAAGCATTAATCTTATGTAATACTTGTGTGAAGTTTCTCTTATGTAGTCAGCATCTTCCAGGTGAAGCAAGGATTTAAGGCAGCAAGATTGGGTTCCTCTACCAACACAGCTGGGAACCATGAGTTTGTGTATGTTAGCAGACCTATTGAAACAACTGTGCATCAAGAATGAACGCATTGAAAGGGGTTCACAAATTTGGCTTGACTTGCAGCACCCCATGATGTATAGAAATTAGATTCTTCTTCGTCTACTCCTTTTTTGTTGTATAATAAAATAAAGATAACACCGGTGGACGTTCAGGTAAGTGTAACAGCAGTGCTCATGAATATTCCTATGTGTCCTGGCTCCCCAGGGGCTTCAGAACCACAGTTAAGGCTGCCACACACCAGACGAGATGCAAATTTTAATTTTTTTTCTCCCCCATTGGATGACGAGATACTTTCGCGGCGACATGACCATACCTACCAGAAGCGACACAGATGCGATGCGCCAGATTGGAAACTGCCAGGTCAATAAAAAAAATAAAATAAATAAATTGCTATTGATAAAAATATGATCAAGACTGGTATATATTCGTCAACATGATGTAGTAATTCTGAGTGTCTTCTCTGATGGTATTTCAACATATGTGGCAATAAATCATACGTACCAGGGTTATCCAGGGCCTTTGAAATGGACACCTTTTTGTATTTTTTCACAGCAAGTATTTTCGGTCATTTTGGATACTGCTTCAACCTGGTGGACACTGTGCATTGAAGCTGTTCTCTGATTGGTCGATTCCGTAGTTATTGCACGACAAATCGTAAAAAATAGGATTCCATTCTGTTTATTTCGCGTTGCTCCACTGTCGCCCTCGTGTCACCCCCGCATCACTTGTGTCCTCTGTGGTGTGAAAGATACTTATCAAAAGTATAACTTCTGTTCATTTTGTAGCATCGCTGAACAGTTTTGCTTGTCGCATCACGTCTGGTGTGTAGCAGCCTATACACGCAATGTTAGCAGAGGCTTGGAAACCTGCTGGGCTCATTTTAACTCTGGTCTTTTTCAGAATTAAAGGGAAGATCCATGAAACTAACCTGACGTATGAAGATTTCCCCACATCCAAATACATGGGACCCCTGCAGTACACAATCTGGAAATCCCTTTTCCAGGACATCTCGCCAGGTAAATGCTATGAATCTCCTGCTGCAAGCCACTCAGCCAATCCCCACATGCTCCCTTTCCTAGAGCAGTGGTATTTTGTTGCAATGCAGCGGCATGCCTTGTTGCAATGGAAACGGCAACACTCTTTTTTCCAACCCTGTTGATTGTGAGCAAAACAGCTGTGGAAATGAGCCAAAGCACTGAACTGAAATGCCCATGGAGTACCTCAATATTTGAGTAGCTAGCCTTTCTCGCAAACTATGGACCAGCTACAGTGCATGATTTAAAATGCAGGTCCTCGTTTTTACCCTGGCAGTATGATACAGTGCTGTTTTTTCTCATTTTGGATTCTGATATGCCCGTAAGCTTGCGCTGTTCAGGTGGTGGTAATGGTATTTGCTCAGCATAGTGGAACTCATGACAAACAGCCCAGCATCCACAGAGTAAGTGTTGAGCATTCACCTGCATGATGTCACCAACCGGACTGGCTTCTTCACTTTCCCAGAAAGTCTTTTTCGTGTGTAGAAACAAACTTTTTATTACAATTTGAGTCTGCAGAATGGAATGCAACAGAATTGCAACTGGACGGCTGATTGCTCCTGATGCAGCGATCCTCACACAGCTAGCAGCATTGTAACAGAAGGCACACTCCTGCGAAATGTTCCATTTCTACCTGAGATTTTGAACAAGTTGCTGGAAGTGACAGCGCTGTTAATGATAACATTATTATGAAACAAGCGAATACAGCTGAGATTCGTAGGGTTATAAATTTCAGAGCAGTTATTGATTTTTAAATGATTTAATCAGCATGCAGGCACATTTTTTTCTTCTCCTAGTACGTCTGGGAATATTTTTGTATTTTCTATATTCATAGCAACTTCTGTATGCAAAAGCATTTATAGCCATGTGAATGGTTAATTCCAGGAGATGGCAATGCGGTGTGCATTGTTAAATCTGATATCGACAGATCATGAAGAGATTTCTGATGAGTGTCGGTGCCTGTGCTTATCTATTGAAACAGCTGAAGCTGCAGTTTGATGGATTTACATGAAATTGTGTCATTTTTTGTCTGAATGCAGCAAAATAGTGTAATGTTAAAAAATAAATCAGTGGGGATACAGCGTAATGGAAGTACAGAATTTGCTTAAATCAAAGTGTGTTGGACCAAAATAAATACACCCGGCAGCCACAAGCCTGTAAAGGGGGAGACCGTCCACCATCGGCCCATAAAATCCACCACCGTTTCTTCTGAAGAATGTAATCTGTGCTGTTGCAGATAAGGAACCGTGTGCCAACCCAGCGCTTAACTGTCAAAGTATCTTGGATCTGCTAGAATTAACATGCAACAAGGGGAAGCAGCCTTTATATATTGCAGAACCTGTTGAGGGATGCTGTTTGTAGAACTGGCAAGTGGAGGGCAGCCTCACAAAAATGTTACAAATTGCAGCCATTTAGAAATAATCAAAAACCCTTGTTTTTGTGAAGCTGACACATGTATTTTCTTTTTTTGCTGTTGTTTTTAATCAATCTGACAGAGCATGTGAGCATTGATAGCTTTCTATTTATTTTAACTCCTGATTCGATTAACAAAATTCTAATTTGAACCTAACTTGACAGGACGTGCAAACCCTGACCGTCCCGCTCTGTTCTCTTGCCAGTGCCGGCGGGGCTGACGCTGGACCCAATCACAGCTCACCAGCGCCTCATCCTGTCTGACGACTGCACCATCGTGGCGTACGGGAACCTGCACCCTCAGCCGCTGCAGGACTCCCCACGCCGCTTCGATGTGGAGGTGTCCGTGCTGGGCTCCCAGGGCTTCGACTCGGGTGTGCACTACTGGGAGGTGACGGTGTGTGAGAAGACACAGTGGATGATCGGCCTGGCCCACGAGGCGGTGAGCCACAAGGGCAGCATCCAGATCCAGCCGGCCCGCGGCTTCTACTGCATCGTCATGCATGACGGGAACCAGTACAGCGCCTGCACGGAGCCCTGGACACGCCTCAACGTCAAGACCAAGCTGGAGAAGGTGGGCGTCTACCTGGACCACCCCAAGGGTCTGCTGGTCTTCTACAATGCCGACGACATGTCCTGGCTCTACACCTACCGGGAGAAGTTCAGTGGCAAGCTGTACCCTTACTTCAGTCCCGGGCAGAGCCACGCAAACGGCAAGAACGTCCAGCCCCTGCGTATCAACACCGTCAGACTATAGGCGGGATGTGGGGTGGGGTGGGCAGTGTGTACAGACTTGATCAATTATGATAAGTATATAATTAACAGGCTCTGCTTTTACGGGTTATCAGATTGAGGTACATACCAGTGCTGCTTTTTTTTTTTTTTTTTTTTTTTAATATAACTTCTGTAGTTGCTGCAGTTGCCCTGTGTTGCCTGATAAAGTGGCTTGGGTTTTCCAGGCTCTTCAGTATTTATCACACAGATGTCTTGTTTACTGAGGCTTCCTAAAGCATTGTGTTCTACAGTGTGTTGTGAGGATCAGTGGATTGAAGAGGGAGGGGACTGTGGGTCCCTCCACAGTCAACACAGCAGCAGGGGTAAGATAAGGACAGAGGCTGACTTTAGGGGTCAACCAAAATGATCATCAATTAAGGCAAGCATACATAGCGTGCTCTTTTTCAAGACCTCCCCCAAAGGCGTAGATAAAAATGCTGACATCATACTGAAAGTAAAAATAAGCTCTCTATTAGTTTGCTGTATCCTATATTGTACACAAACATGTAGGAAATGCATAAACTTAATTGGCTCATGGATTTTCTATATTGATCACCTGTATGTACGCAGAAAGCAGGTAGTACGTGACTTCGCATATTTGTCCTAGCTTTCCATCAACCGAGAGAGGCAGCTCAAGTAATTAAGGTAAATGATATTTTATTTCAAGTCCCCCCAGCACATACGCGTGTTCACTGTTTATATTGAAAAGTGCATATTCATGTCAAATGGGATTGTGTTCTTGTAGGTCGCTAGTTCAAGAGGTTGTATTTTAGCAACTTCAAATGCATTGCAAGAAATGGGTTGTGTTTTCGAATCCGTGACAGGCTGGCAGGATTTTTCAATCTAGCTGCATTTATTTGTTTATTTGCTTAAGAAGCTTTTTTGTATGGTACACTGTACTGGTATGAGACAGATTTTAGACATTATTGTATGTATTTGAACGAATTGTGCACGTATTTGCAAACCTGGGGGAATACAGTAAGAAATGAAAACCTATTTTTCCGCCATTTAGCAATGAATTGTATTTCACTTTAATTGTGTGTCTTGAGCTGTCTTTCTGTACCATTTGTCATTCACACTCAAGTTTTGCTGACGCTCTGATGCCTTCCATACTCTCTCATGCGCTGACATACAGGATCCTTTTTCTCAACCAAAAGTAAAATATCATGAACTGTGACCCAAAGGACATCTGGTGGCTACAGTTCTTTTTCAGGAAGGCATGTGAATATTTAAAGCTATCAAAAAGGATAAGCTGCCCTCCGCTCCCCCCTCGGAGCATGCTTGGTATGCTTTTAGAAAATGATGGTAACTATGGACAGTCCCTTAAACTATGCTGTTAGATTTGGGGAGTGCTGAATGCATTCCAGACCTGCCCTGTGCTGTACAGCACATTCTGTTTGGGGAGGGACCAGTACATTTTTTTGTTTTAAATGCAACACTTTGAGAGCAAGAAAGTACTGATTGATTCCTGTTAAGGGACCGTGTTAACAGAATTTTGAATTTTAATTCAGTAATGAAAGCACACTGGGAAGCCAGCCTAGCATTGCATGTTTTAAAGTGTGTTTTAACCTCTGAAAGATCAGTGATCTGGTTCTCTTTGGGTGTAATGTAATAAACCTGGATCCTGCACTTCGTGGTTGTGGTCGTGGTGGAGGGGAAATGCTCTAGTTTGCTCATCCTAAGTTTCTTTCTGGTCTCTCTTGACTTGTTCCTGTAAAATTGTTGTTATGAGTGTCTGTAAACAGTAGGGGGAGTATTTACCACTACTGCTGACAGTAATCTGTAAAAGCAACTCTACTCTCTTACACTTGTTTAGCTTTACAGACTTTCTGGGTGGAGAAACATTGTCATGTAAAAATAAAGGAGAATTTTAAAGAGGCATGTTTAAAGTATTTGATGCACCATTAAACTGAATACAACAAGATCCATTTTGAGTGGAGTCCTGTAAAAGTTCTGCTGGTGGTTTGGTCTCTGACAGTGGCAGTGTCCTGCAGTGGATATATAGTAAAGATGAATGTTTACCACATTGCTCCAGAGTTAAAGTTTATGGCTTTCTCAGAAACCAGACATTGTTGATGTTCCACTTTGTATACATTACCAAAGCTACTGTCGTTACTGCAGCCATAAGAACCACCTGTCACCTCTTGGAAGGAAACGGCCATTCTCTTGCTTCATGTCAGCTGTGCCTTGGGGCGCTGGCACCATTGACAGGAAACACCTAGGAGCTAACCTTTACAAAATGGGCTAGGACCAAGATCACAAGCGTGGATTGCCACGGATCAAACTGGTAAAGTTACAAAAGTAGTCTGACGAGCTTTATATAATGTGCTTGAATTTTTTTCATGACTCTAATTTTTTTCAGAACATTTCATTTATGCAAATGTACAGTATGTACAACACACCACCATTGGATAAATGAAAAAGATCGTTTCACAGCCTGCTACTAATTTAATTTAAGACATCTAGGGCTTTATTCATAACACCCAATTAATTTCTCAATCACTGTGCAAAGCACTGCCTTGAAAGTCCATGTTATCCCTTGTTCCTTTTTTGTTCCTAGAATCTTCTTGCTCTTTACTGGTTTTATTATGTAAAGTGAGGGGCAGGGAAAATGTTACTAAGGCTATTAAGAGAAAATGCATTGATTTTAAAGCTTTGGTTTGCACCCCCGTGCTCCACACTGCTGTAAAGCTGTTCCCCTACATTCTGTTTTTTTTCTTCAGAAAGATCCTGGGATTCAGATTTGCAGTAAGCGTGGGTTGGCCTCCATTTCCCACAGCCTCATTACAGTTCATCACACTGTAGATTGCCACACACATGCCCTTCTTAACGAATAGCTGGAGAGCTGCTGGCAATGCAGTGTGCTTTGTTTTGTGCTGCTGAATGCTGTTCGTATAATGAATTGCACTTTGTGATACGAGCCAATCCAACATACAGCTGCAAAGAGAGATGTGCGAGACTGGGCAGGCAATCCTCAGTTAATTTGTGGTTGAATGGTGGAGACGGAGATCTAGGGTACGATCGCATGCAGTGGATGCCAGCTGCAGGGGTTACATCTTACTTTCCCAGAGAAATACATTTACAAAAGGTACAGCCGGTTCAATTCCTCTTGGATTGTTAGGGGAGGTCTGGGTGTGAATGTAGTTGACCTACCAATTGACTTTGGTGTTCTCCACATCCAGCTTGAAAAGGGAGTGATAGTTTTATTAGGAGGGCATTGAGGTTAGGTATGCAAGTGTATACATACTGTGAAATAAAAACTGCCAAGAATTTGGGAGAGTAACCGAAAACAGCAATTTCATACAGTATATAAAAAGCGAAAGCCCCAATACACTCAACATTAACAATAACATTTTGGAGTATCTACATAAAATGAATGAATAAAATCCCTATAGAAAATAAGGTGTGTGTATTAAATGACTCTACAGTATTGGCTGTGTGCATGGGGCTTTAAGAAAGCGAGATTTATCAGTTACTTGCATGGATGTCTCCTGCTGTTCTCTATTGCTATACGGGTATTCTGTTAACAGCATTGCACAGAGTCATGAGCACACTGACAAATATAAAACAGTAGAAAGGCAATACTGTAATACTTCTCATAGCTGTACTTTTTATGCACGGTAGTCTCTGGGGGAAGTTGTGCCTTGCCTCAGTTTGGTGAACACAATGATGCCTTTTAATATTTAATTACATCTTTACAGTTACTCAGTCATGAACTGCGTTGAACAACAACCAAGTAATCCAAGTATTTCAATACTATATCTTGCCTTATGACATTCAAACATCAAGAAAAATTCAATTAAACTATGAAAACTGGACAAGATTACTTTTTCTTTGGATAGCAAAACTGTCTTTAAATAATGACATACAGTGCTTCTCTCTGACCTTGATCACAGCTTGTCTGCCGTAGCAATGGGACAGTACGGGCTTGGGTATTGCCTCCGCCCAGTTCAGGGATTGCTGTCTAGCAGCCAGGCTGTGATGGTTGTGCCTCTGGAGCTAGCTATAAGAGGCTCAATTTCCAATTTAAAATAATTAATCATCTTCAGGTACAGTTAACCAAAAATAGTTTATTCAGAAATCAAAATGTAAATAGGAAAAAAGCAAATCAAAGGCGATGGATAAGTGATCTCACACACAAGTCTCGGCTGATGGCGTTCTGAGCCAGCACCTGTGTAGATGTTTCTGGGCTGAGCTGATCTGACCAAAGAAATTACTTTGTACAGCACAGATATACAGTTAGCTTACGTAATTTCTTTGACCAAATTTGGTCTTACTTCCCTGACATGACACAAAGCACGTTAAAAGTTACATTGCCGTTTCTTCTTCAATGTACCAATGTCAGCAGAAACCCAGATAACAAGAAGTTACTTTTAAGAACAATGCTATGAGTTTTGCTCAGTTCTCCCAGGCTTACAAGCTGTGTGTTTATCAGAAAAAGCCTATGTGTTCCAATAGTATGTTATTATGCGTTCTGTGACACTTACCTAAAGTTATAGCATGTCACTTTTAACAAAAGGCAATGGTTTTAGAAACAATTGATGTGAAAATGAGTGTTATCTGTCCCGAGACCACAGCTGACGGAAAAGCCAGTCCAATTTCAGGATAGATTTTAAGGTGTTGCTTTTAACTTATAATGCTTTTGCGTCATCGTATTTAAATGATCTTTTAATACCATATATTCCTAGATGCTCACTCAGATAACAGAATGCCAGGTTGCTTACTGTCCCATAAATTAAAAACTTTCATCAAAACTTTGGGCACTGCTACAGGTCCACCTTTTTTAAAAAAAAAATGTTTTATGTTATTCAGGATATTTTAAATATTTCACATTCAATATAGCTATGCTTCAGAATATATGTAGTGTACACCAAAATATCTGTGCTGTAGTGTACTTACTGAATTATCTATCTATATATGTACTATTCCTACCCTTCTACCCCTGCTAGCAAGGGGAGGTTTGCATCTTTACAGCTGAAACTATGGCATCTAGTAAACAGAAACCCTGGTGTAATATTTAATTTCAATATTGTGAATGATAACATTGTGGGAAACAGCAAGTTTTAGTTCTTTTTGCAATGAAAAAGGCCTCCTGTTCGTGAAGCCCAGAGCTATCTAGCTGGCCTGCAGATTGCAGCAAACAGAAAGGGCTACAGAAACAGCAATCTGTCAGGGAACATTTCAGGCTGTTTTAGCTAACGAGAGCAAAGGGCTACAGCAAGTTCTCTGAAAGGAATGAAACAGCTTTAATGGCATAAAACTAGAAAGAAACAATGTAGTTGTTGTTGGAAGCAGGTAATGTTATGATGTGCAACGTTGCAGGCAAGAAACTCTAAACACACCTGAAATATCATCAATCTATTGCCAGGAAAATCTTTTGAACCATCACCAAATGCCAGGCAGACAGCAGGTATCTCAACCTTCAGTCAGAGGCAGTTCACAGCAGTAAGAATGTAACCCTACCTCTCTCCAGTCTGTGGCAGCTCACAGTAGTAAGACTGTAACCCTACCTCTCTTCAGTCTGTGGAGTGCTTTGAGTTCGCCTTGTCTTGCCCCACCTCCTCCTCATGTTTGCCCTCAGCAGGGAGGGTAGCAGTTGAACTGTACCCCCAAAGTGCTGTGAGAAAGGCTCATGTAAACGGTTTTTATTCCCAATTAAAAATGTTGTTTTAAATCACAAGTTGTCCTGTCTGAAAATATCATTCTGAACAATTTCTTTCCAGTTTCATACTGTACCTTTATATTACACATTCAATGATTGTATTCCTTTCTGAAAATGTCACTTTGCTTTTGTTACTTCCTTTATTTAAAAATATCTCTTGTTGGTTATTACTTGGTTATTCTTTGACTGTTTTTAACACTGGGTGAATTGAGTGGAGAGGTTTCATTTGAAGTGTTGCTTGTATTGTTGGCCATACTGCAGCACTTTTAGAGAGAGGAAAACATTCCGGTAGGCCTTGCTTTACAAAACTATGTGCAAGTCTTTCTCACCATGATATACAGGAGAGTGAACAGCAACGTCTAGTTATTCTGTACCATGCCCGCAAAATATTTATCCTCAGGCAAATGCAACAGAACCTCTCCACATAAATTCAGTAAGTAACATAACTCAAAGGGATGCAAGGAACAAACAGAAATAACTGCTTTAGGAGTGAGACCTTCAAAGATGTGCATTTGGTTAACTTTAGCACATATTTCTGCTGCCCCCGGCGTTTTGCTTGTACAGATGGCGTCCAAATCATGCATGCACAGAATTATAAGGATGGCCTGCTGCATAATTAGAAAGCTGGGTCTTTCATCTTTAATAGCTACATTCATGGCTGAAGTTTTTTGTTTTTGACAAGGATTGACATTCTGTGAATAATATTCTCATTTTCCAAAAAACTGCTAAATGAAGTCCCGCCTCTTCAATTGATTTTCAAAAAATATTATCTGTTATCTTTTAGCTTCGTACAGTTTGAGCTTCTTGTATATTTTTCCCATCAGTGTTACAAAAACATAATTCGGTCATAATGGAGACTCCCTTTTTCCTTTGTTTAAATGTTTTTTTTTCTTTCTCTGAGCTACTGTCCTTGTGTGCCTAAAGCAACATCTATATGTGATATAAACAAAATGCACACAGCCAGGGTGTGGTTTCGAATGACATACAGAGTATGGGTACGCCATGGGGGAATGCAGTGATCAGTACACTTTTGATCAGTGTCTGTACTTTACAACACAACAGGGCTTTCTCACATGGGAATTTCAGAGGGTTTGGTAGCTCAGTGTGGTGAAATAAAGTCAGGAATCAACTCTACAGCCCCAGGAGGCAATGATCACAGGACACCTGATATGGGAAAGCAATGCAGCCATGTTTTAAAAACAGCCCGCTGAGACGTGGGTAGGGAACGACCTCAGATGACTGTGTCTTTAGTCCTTGTGTTTCACCTTTGCAATTAGAGCAATACTGTAAACCGGGCCTGACCTTGCTCTCTGCAGTAAACTAAAATGAAGCTTTTCTGTCTTTTTCACACTCCGCGGCTCACTGCAGGTCACTGTCACACAGGTAGACCAAGTCACATATAAGGACTGTAGTAACCTGAACTTGAATTCCAGGTCACAGTCATTAAATACTAAGTTGTTTTTTTTAGTTTAAGATGCTCCAATGATCCTATTGCTTTGCATTCAATCAATGCATCTCATCCTCTGTGTATGTCGTTCTCGAAGCAGGAGTGAAAACGATGATCCATTTTGGAACAATACACAGTTCAGCAAGACCTTGGTTCTTATTACTTTTCAAGGAATTCTGATAAACACACGTATGTCAAACTCACCTCCTTTTCCACACAGTGCAATACTCTTCACATGAGAATTTAGGACATGTTTGTTTACAGTGGTATTCACCGCTTAAAACTATTGCCTCCCACATTCACATAAGGATTCCTAGGTGAGTCAGCGTTAAAATGATCCTTCTGTGGTGCTACAGCCAAACTTGGATAAACCTGCAGTCTCCCTGCCAGTTCTTGACTCTATACTCAAACCAGTGCCTTGATTTTAACCATACGTTTACATATATAAAAGAACTGTGAAATGTAAGACAATGCATTATACACACCCCATAAATTATGTTCTTGTTGCAGAAATAACCTTTTACTCTATTTAATGTAGCATGTATATAGAGTAACAACCTTCCTACATATGTAAAAACTACTGTAAAACTACCTACTGGGTCGGTTTATCATTACATTAAACACACACACTGTTGAGTTAGAGCTCCATCTGGTGTCAATACAGACTAACGCAGTTTGCATGGGAAAATATTAAAGTAGAATTTAATTTGGACTACCAATTCTTACAAGAATGTACATTAATATCAAATTACTTTTGAGAAGTCTGTAGAATCTAAAAGGACCAAATGATACTTGGGAAGGGACTATTATTTTAATTGTTAGGGGTAGAACTTTTTGTAGTATTAAACATATATAATAACTGATATTAAATAAATGCCCCTACTGCATACTTTCCATAATCAAGAGATAGAGTGAACTGTACAATTAGAATTCAGATGTGAACTTAATTGTAAAGCAATATTTGGGGAGTGGAGTTTTATCTTTTAGTAATGGAAAAGTCACATACCATCATCCCATTATAGAAGGCAAGAAGCCAGTGAGGGCATGCTTACATTTTGCCATACCAATAAAAATCTAATCTGAAATGATTTATGGCAAATAGTGTGAAAAAGCGATGATGTGGTAGATTTACAAAAACAAACTCCTTTTATGTCGGAAAAACTACCAGGTTTATAGGAACTAAAAGATTTCAATAAAGTTAATTTATTAAACAGGTTAATCAAAATAAATACAAAAAGCAAGAAATCAGTACTGTAACAAGAAAAACAACAATATTATTAAAGCAATACAATGTTCACCCATCGAGGGCTTATAAACACTAGGATATTTCCGTAGCTTGTTATACTGGTTTTTCACTAGCTATATATCCAGACTTTTGATCAAAAGATCAAAAGACATATCGCGCAACACTGTAGGGTCCCTAAATTGTGAACACATAGGGATGGAGGGAGTTCATATTACTGAAATGTCAGTCACTCTGAAAAAACACCTCTGCTGCAGGAGTGCTGTTTTAACAGTTATACAGGTCTGATCTTCATCACCTCCTGTGCAGGAGCTAGGAGTCCTGTTTCCAGTGCCAGGTGGTGTGGTTGGCTGGTTTGTGCTGCTCACAGCTTCGATGTTCTACTGTGCATTGTTTTAAAGACACAACCATGTTGATTGAATCACTGCCAGTCTTGGCATAGGCAGGAAAGGGCTGAATATTATCCATGCCCAGTGCATGATGCCATCAGTCTCTGGGGTAGTATCTTCTAACTTTTTACCAGACAGACTTCCACATGAATAAGTCAAGGGCCATTTGCAAAGGTCCATGTCTTTGGTATTAAACCTGACCTCTTGGGCCACTTCACTGGTTTTACAAGAACCACTTATTTTAGACCCATTTTAACCCATTAGTGACATTTTCCTTTTAATGCTGTACACTTCAAGATATAAAACATTTAAACTTTTAAATATTATATATATATATCTATATAGATATATATATATATATATATATATATATATATATAATTATATATATAATGTGTACAACAGTTCACTCGTGAAAAGTCTCCAACAACTAACCTCAGTATTGAGCAAAACAATGTTCCTTGTGGAGTGCAACAAGCTCCATTTGAATAGCATTTAAAAGGACAATTCAAACCACAAATCAAAGTTCACTTGTAACAAACACTACAGTTTTAAATGTTAACCTCAATTACATAAAAATAAAATAAAAAACAACAAACCTCAGATTTATATCATTCAAATATCTGAAAAATTGTCTGAAATACAAAGCACAGTAAAACCTCACAAGGCATGGTCTATGTTAACTTGACATGAGACTGAATGAAACCACTGCTGGTATGCTGAAGCTCTGACTCCGATTATCTCAATTGATATGTAGATGCTGAACGCACATGCTTATTTTCCAGCTACACCTCAGTTTAACCAGTTTAAGTGGAATGTTGCAACTGACCCTATGGGCCTGACAATGCCAAGCTGACCCCATTTCTGAATGCAAAATAAAACACACATTATAAATCTATTCAAGAAACAGCTAACCTGTTTATATCCATGGGCAGCAGAGCAGAGCCAACACTATTTCAACTGGGACTGACACTACCAGTTTGAAAGCTTATAATGCTCAAAATCTTTTCAGGGCAAACTTCGAACCTGCTTCAAAATAGACCCTTCTGTTTCCATCCAGGTACTGTAAAGACAAACATGTTGTTTATAGTGGTTATGAGGGCTTTGCATGGACTCTCAGAGTGTAGATCTACTATTCTAAACCTGCAGAGGGCCATGGATTGGTTTTGTCACATGGGTGCTTGGTTTTTTTGTTTTTACTCTGGAGGCACTATAAAAGAGCCCATACAAACTGACCTGTACAAAAATAAATGCAAAAGAAACACTTACTCAATGTTAATCGTAGCAATCAATTATAACATGCTTCATCCACTAATATTTCAGATCAATGTCAAAACAGAAAAAACAGACTTAGAATTTTGTTTTTACACTGTTCCTCATGCAAGTGCTGTATTCCTCCTCACACCATTTTATCAAAAACAATAACATGACCTAATACTGTGATGTTAAAGCAGCAAGTATGGGACCCATTCTTAGTCACTGCGAATGAAAGCATCAACCTGACATTTCCAGGTCAAGCCCAGGACGTTGTAAACGTCCTGTGGTGATGTGACCCTGCTCTAGAGGGGGGTGTTCTCGGTTGAAACGTGGTGGTGATGATTAGTGTGTTTCCAGCACTGCGTCCTCTGCTTTGCTTGTCAATCAAGCTGCCCGGTCTCTCGCTGTGAAGAAGGTGAGGTCGTGCAGAGCATACCTGGAAGGGTCCCCGCTGAAGCCCAGGAGCTCCACATCACTCCCCCTGCGACTGCATCTGCTTACAGAACGCCTCAAACTGCTGCTGCTCCAGTTCGGTCATCACTTTGTTCAGGGCGTAAATCTGAAGGGCACAGGCACAAAAGCAACACAGATATAAACAGTTAACAGTCTTCTATAAAGCAGTCGTTCACAGACCAAAAAGCAGGTTACCAAGACTTAAGAGTGCACCCTCCTCGGGAGCCTGAGCTACACAATGTCCATGTGAAGCTTCTTCAGAACTGGGCTAGGTTATCCAGATATAGTGATTTGTTTACTCAGAGAGATCAGTGAGGCCAGGCTCATGGGGGGGTTACTCATACCTTTTCACCATGTCATTTTTTTGTTGGAAAGTCCTTGAAACATTCTTTAAAATGATAAAGTTATTTGTCTAGATCAGGGGTTTTCAACTGGGGGTACATGTACCATTGGGAATTCTTCTAAGGGTCATAGTGGGTAAGCAGGGTGACTCAGAAATGCATAAATAAAAATTCAAGTAAAAGACAATAATGATATTGAATTTTTTTTTTTAACAGGATGATATATTATCTGTAAACCACTATGCATAAATACCTCATTTCTGTTGAGCAGGTCAAACTGAATCACAGATAAAAAAATAAAAAAAAGAAACCACTGAATCCATCACATCTGCACTTTCCACCTGTACGCATGCTTGATTTTGATTGAGTGGATTTCCACTCTGATATATATTATTAGAGTGGGTGAAGCAGGCGTCTGGTGATTCTGCCTATGGAGAGCGCTCTGTGCTGCTCATGAACTTTGCTGTTTTCAACTTGTTATACAATTGAATAATAATCAGCGAAGCACAATCTTTCTGCATCTTTTTTTCAGAAGTGTAAATGCTCCGGTAAACAAACAATAAAACTCAATACTCATACTTTGACGGTTTTTGTTTTATTTTTTAGGCGCAGCTGCATTTTAGTAACAGCAATAGTTGATGGTTGAATTTGTTTTCAGTGTTCGAATGGATACATTTCTTACTTGCAAAATCTACAGAATGTGCAAAGTGACAGAAAGTTACACAGAATCCTTTCGGGCAATTTTTATGTTGGTTTTAATAACTTTTATCATTATTAGTTATTATAGTTTCATCTTGAGGTTAATGTTTTTGTGAACATTTTAAATGGCGCACAATTATGCTAAGATGGTAAGTAAATTGTAAAGTGCTAAACATTTACAGCTCGGACTATTCTGTACTATTTATAATAACTTTGCCAAATAGAAAGCAAACACCAGGGTTTCCAACTCTTAATTCTGTGCATCCAAAGACATGTAATTAAATGTTTTAAGGATTAAGCCTACTGTTTGGTATTCTGTCCTAAACCAGCCATTTGGTTCACTTGAGCTAAAACAATCCAATAGGTAAAGAACCGCTATCTAGTATTATGACCCTTGAGTTATCCCTTGCAGGTGAGACAGCGGCAGCACTCTAATCCAGGTACAGGGGTTCAGGTTATGGTGGACCTTGAACTGCACCTGCCTGCCTTGCCAGTTTTTGGATAATGATTTAAAATATTTTTGATATACTAAATTAAACAACTCCTTGTATTAAATATGTTTTTACTGTAAAGGCACTACTATAGAACATGGTTTGTTTGTAGAAATCAGGGAAATGCCTTTAAATAGCGAGTCGCAAATTACAAATCTGTGACGATATACTTGCAGTATATCACCAATAACAATAATAAAAAAAACATTTTAAGAAAGGATTCGGTACCATCAGCTTCCATCTTTAGTGGGCTACTATCAGACAGTAGAAGCCACTGGAACATTACAGCATCAACTGTGAATCAAACTTAAAACCAATCCATGCAAGTGCCGGGTTCAGCATTTTGATTTGCTGTATTGAAAATTAAATTCACATCTATTGGACAGCAAATACTAAACAAAGACATTTATTTGGTCCAAATTTATTTTATTATCCACCAAAACCAGCCAATCAATGCTATGCACCGATGAAAGCAACCAATCCTGTACCCGCAACTGAAGAGTCAGCCAATCACAGCCTGTTAGCTTGACTGGAACTCAGACAGCATCTTTCAATAACAAACTGACAGAGATAATTCAGTAATGTTGCTCCATTCTTATCTGCCACTCTCCAGACTAAGTAATTCAATAAAAAGCTATTTGTTTAATAGTTATTTTTACTTTCATCTCATTATGTAGGTGACCCTTTATGCCCATTTTCAGGACTATTTTCCGAAAACTTCTCAGTGGAAGGGTACCCGACAAATCTCTACAAGTTCAATCTGAGTCTAGGTTTTAAAAGTTTTGTTTTACAAAAATAGTCTTCTAGCCTTCGGTTCAGTACATATAACTCCAGTCGTGGTCAACTACCATACAGTAGACTGAGTAGAGTCTTCATCAACTGGCATTATTGCTTAGAGTTGGACAAACTGATTATGTGGACTGAGCGCTCCACAGAATTCAGGTGCTGACAATCAGCAGAGGGTCACTGGTGTTGATTGGACACATTCACCATTCAAAATGAAACAACTGTTGTAACAGCTGCTTGGGTTTGTGTTTACTGCTGTTCTCCACAGTCTGAAAAGCAGCAATCGCAACCCACGCTGCTGCCAGCACTGGATTCCTGTGGAGCACTCCAGTGGTCTGTGCAGCACTAAAACAAAAGCTGATATCTGCTAGACTGTTTGCCTCCTCCCTCCAACCCTTTTTGGAAAAAGAGATGTTGTCATGGAGAGTAAAACATGAAATGGTATCAATACAGTACATGAGAGGCTTCTACCTCTGCCCTCTGTCTCTGCTTCAGTTCCTGCTGCGCGGATTTCTGCTTGGCCTTGCCGTTGTCCCCTCTGTTCGGAGTCTGCTTCTGCTTGTCTTTGCGGCACGCTGGCTCCATGACGACGCTTTAAAAGAACACTCTGCATGAACTCGGAAAAACGCAACCTCTTGCGTTTACATGCAAAAAAAAAAAAAAGTTTTCACTATTTTAGTCACACGCCGAGTATAGTCTGAACAATGCTTTACAAACCGTAGACCTTCGTTCACAAGGAAACAAAAGGGTTGAAGGGGTTAGCGCTGTGTCGTTTCAAACAACACGACTGCCGCTCTTCATGGGCCCACAGTGTTGTCTTCAAATTTACAAAACGGGTGCATGTGCGCCTGGATCTGCTATTTACAGCAAACAGATTAGCAAACACACTGTACCAGGACTGGTCTACAAATTCAACTCAGCCAGTTAAACTGACGTATTGAAACACGCAATTACAAGGTTACAATGATACGTAAAAGATTTAATAAAGATTTTTTCATAATTAAATGTACAGAACTGACATTAGTACTTCACAAAGAACACTTACAATCTGGTACTTGCAACAGTATTCAATATAGAAACAGCTGTTTTCCGTTTGGCAGTCTTCTCCGGTTTCCTGGTGCGCCTTTGTAAGGGTTCCCCGTGCAACAAGCAACTACAATCATAGTGGAATCTCTTTTAGAACTAAGGAGGTCGTGTGTTATTGTTTCTTTAAAAAATAAAGTTTTATAAATGCTTATAACAAGATACAAATGCATACAACATGCTGTATACACATTGCTGTTGTCTGTATGTCGTCACCGACAACCTCAAAATAGTTCTTCCTTTGCGTTTGCAGATAACAATGCAATACCAATTTAATGTTTTTTTTTTTTTTTGCAGCGTGTCAGATTTATTCCACTTGATGTGTATAACTAGTGGATTAAGCAGGTTTAGTACACCTTCAGATCCCCATTGCAGTATACCAGAAGTTAGTCATCACAGGTGGGTCACCTGGTGCTAAATCAGACTAAATTTGCAGCGCACCAAATCAGATTCGTGATGATCCTGTTCAAGTGAATATAACTCAGTACTGTGAAGGATAAGACTAGTTTAGTACGCCTGCTCGTCAATAATTTACTGCTTATATATTTTGCAGACAGCTGTTTTTTCCCTCTGAAGTGACAAGTTCATCTGTAAACTTTATTCGGTACATTTCATATGTCCGTCACGTTCCGGCAGCCAGATCCATGAGAATAAAGCCTCGCACAATATATAATACAGGCCCAACATTTAAAATACATTTTTAACTGATGTACCTTTGACAGTGTTTTCTGTTTAACGCAATACAAGTTCAGTTAATATGCTGTAACTAATGGTCAATTATCACGCAATAGCACTTTCCCGTGCCTCTACTTAATTGCAAGCATGATATGCCAGTCTGAAAACAAAACAAAACAAATAAAAACAAGCCATGACATTTATTTGTACTTCAATATGTTTGATGTAATAAAATGAGTGTTTTCTTTTTGTACATGGACCCCTTTGTATATTTATCTGACACGGAATTGCACATGTCCGATCAGTAAAGAAAGGAATTCAGCTACGGCCAAAAGTCACTAGAATTGTAGGATTGAGACATAATTAAAATAATAAATAAATAAAGTACAGCATTTCATGTTAGATTTCGAAATGTTATATTTTTAAATTTGGCAGTTTGTTTTTTAAGTATATCAATCAAATTAATCAATTTTTATATAGCGCCTTTCAAGATAGATCGCCGCAAGTCGTTTAAGGATACAAACATTAATCAATATTACAAAAAAAAAAAAAAAAAAAAATCAATAAGCAGTAAAAATGAACAACAGAATAAAAACTAAACACTACAACATTAAAACAAGAAGAAAGGGTACGAACATTTTAAGATAGATTATAAAAATGTGTTTGTAATCTAGTTTTAAAGGCAGCAACAGTGGGAGCTTTCCTTACAGGGCTAGGCAGGTCATTCCATAATTTAGGGGTTTAAATTATAGTTGAATGCTCTACCACCTGTGTTATGGAAAACTAGTAGGAGGCAGATCAGGCATTTTCAGCTGTAATGTGTTGCTTTGCCCAGAAGATGGCACTATTGACCTGTATTTTCAACCAAAAACGTTTGATAAAAAATATTCCACTCTGGGCAAATTGCCTGTGTAAACTGCCTGGAATTTCCCCATAAGGCCAACTATAGGCTGAAGTATCTAACAGAAGGAGAACAAGTTGCTTATTAAGCTGTAAGAAAAGACTAGGCATGCAGAGATTTCCCTGTTCTTTCATATTTCTGTGTTCAATAAACCGCTGCTATTAATTACACTTTCCTGGTGTCTGGTGTAGGTGTTCATAGCAAGTCCTCGATCGTTCCGAACTTATACGGTATTTCGGATTGAAAACTGCTCAACTGTTCCTGCAGCATACTGGCAATGTGTGTCAAGTGGAGTATTCACCCACTACGTTTCACTGTTAAAGGAGGGTCGTTCATAACAGACAGAAACTTGACATGCATTTCAATTGAGGACTTAAAAACTCACTCTCTTTGATGCCCTGGTCTTGGGTAAAATGGTAGACCCCTTTGCATTAGCATGCTTTGGTTAGCAATGTGTGGATTCAGAAATAGTTCACACAGATGCATGTGCACTGTATTAGTGTCTGCTGTTGACAGAGTGCTGCATGAAAGATGAATCCTTGAGCTCAGTGGGGATTTAGAACTGGTTAAAGCACTACTGGAAAGAGCAGCACCTTCTTCTTGGGCAATGCACTCAGTGTAATGATTCACTGGGCACTTTCTTTACATGATATACCGTGTCATATCGCTTGTCGTTTGTCGTTTGTATCGTAAGTCAAGACCAAAAGTACAATGTAGTTCACCAAGTGGATCCTGAATGAAGAATAAGGTTTTTTTTATGTAGTTGATATGAATACAAACTCAATAACTCATTTAATTTTGTATTTTAACAAAACTGTCCATCATTAAATGATCATCTGATCTTAAAAGTAGGCCATAAGGACCCACACATGTATCATGATACACATTGTATGGAGACGTGCATATTGCAACACGTATTGTGACATTAGTGTATTTGAAGGCTACCAAGCTGTGCCTGTAGGTTGAGTTAATACAACCTGGCACTTGAAGACTGTTTTGAAAGAACGTTGTAGAGTGAAAAACCAGGAGGGGACAATAGACTGTTTACCCCCAAATACCAGAGAAACCCCAAGTGTGCTGCTATAAGACAGCCTTGCAGTATGCCGAGCTATAAGAGAGCCTTGCACAGTGTGCTGCTATGAGAGAGCCTCGCAGTGTGCCGAGCTACGAGAGAGCCTCGAACAGTGTGCTGCTATGAGACAGCCTCACAGTATGCTGAGCTATGAGTGCCTAGCACAGTGTGCTGCAATAAGAGAGCCTTGCACTGTGTGCTGCTATGAGAGAGCAACGCAGTATGCTGAGCTATGAGTGCCTTGCAGTGTGCTGCTGAGAGCCTTGCACAGTGTGCTGCTATGAAAGCCTTGCACAGTGTGCTGCTATAAGAGAGCCTCGCAGTATGCTGAGCTATGAGAGCCTCGCAGTATGCTGAGCTATAAGAGTGCCTCGCACAGTGTGCTGCTATAAGAGAGCCTCGCAGTATGTCGAGCTATAAGAGAGCCAGGCACAGTGTGCTGCTATAAGAGAGCCTCACAGTATGCTGAGCTATAAGAGTGCCTCGCACAGTGTGCTGCTATAAGAGAGCCTCGCAGTATGTCGAGCTATAAGAGAGCCAGGCACAGTGTGCTGCTATAAGAGAGCCTCGCAGTATGCCTAGCTATAAGAGCCTTGCACAGTGAGCTGCTATAAGAGAGCATCGCACAGTGTGCTGCTATAAGAGAGCCACACACAGTGTGCTGCTGAGAGCCTCACAGTATTCCGAACTATGAGAACCTCACACAGTGTGCTGCTATGAGAGCCTCGCAGTGTGCTGCTATAAGAGAGCCTTGCAGTATGATGCTATATGAGAGCCTTGCACAGTGAGCTGCTATAAGAGAGCCTCGCACAGTGTGCTGCTATAAGAGAGCCTCGCACAGTTCAACTGACTAGTTTTAACATGCTGCTCCTCATAAGCAAATAGCTTTTTTTCATTTATTTTTTATAAATGACTCTTTCCTGAGGGCATTTATTTCAGTAAGGTGTGTTTATGCAGTATATTGTTTTGAAGCACAGACCTGTGGGATACCCCTATAGCCATGGTATCACTGTATAAACAGTTGTTGTTACAGGATATTTAACACCACCGTGACATTCTGACACTGTTTTTGCTGTCTGTAAAGTAAGCAGGCTTTCTGAAGGCAGATCAGCTATTTCTAATGAAGATTAAAGAGCATAACTATTCAAGAGTCATGTCAGGTTTTCATGTTGTGTCACATCACAGAAGTCCTCCCTGGTTTCTGTTTTATACAAGCAGAAAAAACTGCTGAAAGTTATTGAACTGCTTGAGAGTATTACAACTATTAAATGTTAAATAGTGCGACATTTAGAAATACTAAAACAATGATTTCAGTATTATTTCTATATATTTAAACCCTTAGTTTACCCATGTGAAAAAAGCATGCAGTTTCTATGGACTATTGTATAGGGTGCAGGTATGACACAAGCTGATATCCACTCCACCAGTGGACTTACTGGAAAATGAGCTTGAATCTTACAGAGCATTCTGTACCATCTCACCAACTATGAATATCTGATACAAAGACATTTCAGATGGCTGCAACACACCAGAATCAGGGTCTCCTATATAGGCCCTTTATTCTTTAAATAATGTTTGCAAAAGCTATACAAACATAGCACCCTCGAGGCTGTGAAAATACTGATTCACACAAAGAAAATCTATGACTTTAAATTCGGTAGATACATTTACAGAAATAAAAACAGGAATATACTGTAACATAGGTCTGTCTATTTAACACGCTGAACTTCAGCGGTGATACAGGGTAACTGCACCTGCTTCGCAAGGTCAGGGAGCTGCTTTTCTGACCTTCCTGGTATTATTGTGTTACCACTTTAATAGCCCTGGTGACACCACATGGGCTTGGCTATGGTTATAGTTTTGTTGTAATCAAGGTAAACGCCTATCAACCAGAATCCTACATTCTATTTAAAGTGGGTTAGCACTGCTCAATGTACAGTGAACTCCGCTCATCTCCATTCTTCATTTGCAGTGGACAGGGGCTCACTCCCCACCCTGATAATGCTCTGTGTGTTTGGCTTCCCCAGTGCACTGAGCCGCAGAGCTGGGATTCGACACATTCTTCTCTCTCAAGCAGCGGCTGTCAGCAGGTACTTGTGCTAAATATCTGCTGAAAGCTATTAATTATGGCAAGCTGAGAAATTGCTGAGATTCTTTTATTTTTTCGTTAAGCCACCTGGAAAAGTGGTTCAGTTTCTCAGCTGTGCTGTCACAACACAGACTGATACGCTGACAGCTTCATACCTAATGGAGCACGGAAATACAAGAATGCAAGTGCTTGGTATTCGACTGGGGGCTCAGCTCCTCTCTGCTTTGATATACACATGCAGATTTAAAAAGCACTTTCTTTTCGTACATTTGTAAACCGCTCTCACCCTCCGATACTCGGCAGTAATTCTTCCTCTGCATCTTTGATGGAGTTTGTTCTATTTGGGGTATTTCATTTTTTCATATTGTAGGCATTTTGCTTATTTGAGTTCTGAAAACCATGTTTCTTCTTTTGTTCGCACGCAAGTTTGGAGATTTGAAATCCACTGTCACTCGCTCCTTGGTGCCGGCCAGCTGCAGGCTTTCAGATTTGAATTTCATTGTCTGGTTCTCAGAGGTCAGGAGTGTTATGAGCTCTGGAGCGAATGGCTTTTTTTTTTGTCATCATGATAACATTTGACAGAAGTCCCTGATATTTTCTCCATTGGCTCACATTGAAGACCTTTCCTCTATGCAGTATAGTATTCAGTAAGGACCCAGGAACCAACAGCAGTGTAGACCACTCACACAGTTATTGTATCAATTCTACTGAGCAGTGTAACCCACAGAAGCCCATCAAAGCCATAGTTGTGTCATATTCGATCTCACGTTTCTTTCAAAACTGCCCATTTGAGTCCTAAATAATGACTGGCAGTGCAGCCAGATGATCATTTTGTTCACTACAGATATTTGAATAGAGTGAAGATGTATACCCCATGATGCATGAAGTGCTTTGTTATTGACCCTTGTAATGACTGTGGAAGTGTTGTAATCACAGTAGGGTTGTAAGTGTCAGTGAGACAGAGACATACTGTATGCTTGAGTGTTTCTAGGATTCAGTGGTCTAAGGCAAACTTCGGCATATCTGATTTCAAGCAATTCCTATCCTTGACAAAAGCATTTCCTTATCACCCTTTTTCAGCTCACCTTCGCATGTTTGTGTTTCAACAAAATATTCACAGGATTTAACACCTTAATATGACTGAAGTGTCACACCAACATCTACAAAGAACCATTAGCAAACCACAGGCTCATACACTCACCTGAGTGACGAAGGAAGTTGATAACACAATGGATTGGAAGTAATAGTGCATTAGCACCATGGTACTGCAATGGTTTTAGTAGTGTGCACTATCAATGCCATTGCAATACCACTAATGTTCCTGTGCTACCACTGTACCAAGGGTAATACCACTGACTGACTCACTATGTGACCCTGAGCAAGTCACTTAACCTCCTTGTGCTCCATCCTGCAGATGAGATGTTAAATCAGTGTCCTATTGCAAGTGACTCTTCACAGAATACCTCTGTAAAGCTATTTGTGATGGTGATCCACTATGAAAGGTGCTATATAAAGATTTATTATTATTATTATTATTATTATTACCACTGTAGCAGCCTTTGTGCTGCAGTGCCTCCTAGTGCAGAACTATTGTGTTACAATTATAGCTCACACATTTTCTTAAAAATACAAAGTTTCTACTCAGGAAATACAACCCCGACTGTATAAGCAGACAGGTTGAACTGACCAGGGATCCAGTCATTGCCCTATACACAGATGGCCAGGCTAAATGGGCAATCAATTATCCAATTCTACCTGGCCACAGGGCTGGCTTGCCTGCTTGCTGGAAGGGAACGGAACAGGAAATAGTCCAGTGTGACACTGATCACGAGGCTATGGCAAATCATATTATTATAACAGCACCAACCATTAATATATTAATGCTTGCCTCCTATCCTTCATTTTCAAGCTGTAATGTGATAATGATGGCTTGTTTCCTCCAATTGAAAATATGCTATGAAACAAACTGAAGACAGTTTCCTGGTGTCTGCATTTTTTTTTTTTTTTTTTCCTGTCACCACCGGCAGTGATCAAGGCCAGGCAGCAGCCAGCAACACTCCCCATAGCAAACAGTGTCATATTTAGCATCAAGATCTGCATACTGGTCTTCTGTTTGAAAGCATTGTGAAATGTGACTTTGCATTTTGTTTTTCAATGTCCTGCAATGCACTGAATACATTTCTCATCATTGTCTATTCCAGAGGTTGTTTGTCAAGGGGCCTCTTTTAAAAACTCTTTTTGAATAGGGGCTCCCAAGTGAGAAGTCAGGAAATGACTTGTACAAGTCCAAAGAAAACACTCTCACTGACACTTGCTGTAGTGCTTGGCCTGTGTTCCTCACTAGCGAGATTTCAAAATAAATATTCCCCGAAACAGAGGGTTCTAACGAATGCCCTGGACGCAGGTTCAGCAAGGGGAGTCTCAGTTAGGTCTTAACAATGAATAATTGGGGAGGTTAAATGGGTTGCGTGTGTAACACCTCCACCTCCCTGGCCAGTCGCTCCAGATCCAGATGTATTGGATCTCAGAATAGGCCCATGTTAGAAAGCAGAGTGTAGCAGGGGGAGGGCTCGTTAAAGAAGGATGGGGGGAGCTACTATTGATCCTTACAGGGCAATTATACCAAGGGTTATTTTGTGACTGGAAGAAGGTTGTCTAATTGGACAGCATTCTCCCTGTTTATTAAGACTGATGTCAGAGCAGGAGCTCCTCCAGGGTTGGTTTCTCTGGATAAACTCCTGCTGCCTCCCCAGCTGGCGTCTTGTGATGAAGCAGGAGCTCAATCTTCATCCTGTCACACACCGGATGCAATGCCAATTGTTGTGGGGCGACACAGCCCTTTCCCTGCTTTATGATCTTGCACATCAGACACTGATGGGATATCATATGTAACTAATACATTTGATGAACTGTATTTTATATACAGCCATTGCCATATTTCCATTGGGTTTAAATTGCTGTGTAGATTACAAAAATTCATTATGTGGAACACTATTGTTTTCACTAAGAAACAACTAGACATATAGAAAATAAGAAACCAAAAAATGATACAAAAAACTTTCCTATCCAAAGAATCATCCTTGGTACAAACATTTCCCACTACCATTTGCAAATATTAATTACCAACCAGTATCACACTAGGCCTAGTACATACATTTGAACTGATATCTGCAAATTTCACTCTCCACTTATATTCTGTTCCTTAGCTCTATCGGTGGCAGCTTGGCAGAGGAGGCACAGCCTACTCGAGAATTTTAAAATAAACACGCTTTTTTATGTATTTATTAATATGTAATATGCAACAATAAATAGCTTTTACGCTGAGGCAGTCGTCTGATCCCAATTCTCCACTCAGTCAATGCAGTACGTTCGTAGGAGGCAGACGCACTTTTGTCTCCTCTGTAGTTATGATTAGCACGTCTAAAAGGCAATCATATTCTTCCATTTCTTCAGCTGGCTTTCATGGAATGCTGAGTAAAGCCGTCTAAAAACCAGCCAAGTGTGCCCCGCCCCCACATTGCTTGTTTTAGCCAATAACCGACAAGTGCCCTCCCACATTGACCTCCGATGCTAATACTGACGAGAGTGAAAAGAATAAAGTGTTGTTTAGAAAGACGTACTAAATGCCTGTAGAGTGATTCATTTACATTTTTATACATTTTTAAATGATAATAAAGATTATGTTTGTTTCTTCAAATTACTTGTGGGAGGTTTTCCATTAGCCATCCTTTGAGGTGACAGATTATTACAATGAATGTGACTATTTGCTGGATAAGTCAGCTATAAGTTAAAAGAAATAGCTGTTGTAGTAACATAGGCCCTAAATAAGACAGATTAACACTGCTGTATGAAACCAACCTGTCAGTAATACAAACTGACCCACAATATGTTAAGCTGTGTCTGAAACTGGAATCTGAGAACTCTAGGGAGTTAGTGCCCTGAGGGTGGGTGGTCTTGAGGTTACAAAGGTTCTCAGGATAGCATGGTACAAAGTAGCAACTCTTCTGTGAAAATAACAATTTACTGGACATGTGAGGTGCTTAGATCTATGGGGTAATGCCTGGTGAGCTGGGGTATTGATGTAATGTTTTTGTGGGAAAATAGTGGGAAGTACGAGAAAGTTCTGGTCTCTTCTAAAAAGGTATAAAACCCCCTTTTCATATGCGAGCCGATCATTTCGCCATCGTCTGTCTTTTTCTAGCAGCCTTCGTCTGGAAGCTGCGGTGTTGCCGACGCCCGTTTGCTCCTGACAAGCACTCTGTCTCTGCTGCTTGTTTTGTTCAGGCACTGGATCTCATAGAGGTTACCAGCCTGTTTCTAACTGGGCACAGGCACAAAGGGGGGGAAATGATCCTACCTGTTACCGATAAGGAATCTTTGAGCAAGTCTTTGAATGATTAGATCCTATCAGAAGATTTGGTGACGGCCCTCACATTGTAAAGAGACTGTATCGCACACTTCAAGAAGGAAACAGTGACTGTGCTGCTTTCACTTGTAGGATTACTATTTACTTGTAAGATCACCTTCTGCCTATAAAAGAAGAAAAAGATCTACAGGAGAGTGTGGTCATTCTGTAAAACACATTTTCCTTTTTGTTTTTATTTTCTGTTTTATTCATCTATCCCTGCTCCTAATAAAAACACATACAAGACTTTTCTTAGTCTGAGTCATATTTGGGGTTGGTACATTTCAACATATACTACGTTCGAGCTTGTATATTTGTGATTGTAATAGTAGGGAATCACACCTTAACTGGGATTTGGATACCTGCCTTTTTCTTTCCTAATTAAATCAGCTGGATTTTTAGCAATGGTTCTTACAGCTGCCCTCTGCTGGCTAGTGGAGAAAACGCATTTAACAGCCTTGAGTAGGGGTAAACGTAAAGAGGCGATGAAAAGTGTTGTCAGTCAGAATACTATAATAACATTCTACTGTGGCTGGGGCCTTTTATTATTGGCTGCAGATGCCACAATGATATGATATTCAGTTTAATCTTTTTGTAACAGTCCTAGAACAAAAGATGTGATATAACATATTTTAATTTGAATAGTTTATAGGTCAGAGTACTTTTTAAATAAAAGGAGGAATTGTGATTCAATTCTATATTTTTTGCATTGCTGTAGTGTTACCCAGATGTTAAAAGGTTCTTATCAAAAGTACAGGCTCTATTACTGCTATCGCATCGCAGTACATATTCTGTTGTTGCATTCAAGCCGTGTCTGGCAGCCTTTTTTTCTGAGTATCCTGGAGAAATTATATAATTAGATTAGCGGTTCTCAAATGTTTTCTAACTGAGACCCATTTGTAAGTGATTTCTCCATATTTATATATAATATATATATATATATATATATATAATATATATATATATATATATATATATATATATATATGATTAATATTTGGTGATTTCTAATATATTTTTACAAAACCAAAAAGGTATTTAGGAAATTATATTTACAGTAAATATATTCTTGAATATATGTGTTATATAATTGCGGATATTTTGCAGTGGCTATATTTTTCAATATACTGAAACATATCTGCAAAGACTTAAATGGAGACATTTCTAATGTCTTTCTTTTAGTTAACCGCATTTACTTTAAACATTGAAATATATGCCTCAGTGCAAGTTAAACAAACAGAGAAGTGTGTGGAACGCAAACGCAGTGGTCACAGCCCTGCTCTTTATCCTACACTGAGAGAGAGACGGAGAATCTTTAAAAGGTCACGGGTTCTTAACAACGAGCCCGAGGGACAATCTGGAGAATGCAGACAATGAATCACAGGCTTCCTCTCCCATTCTTCTTCTGGCCTTGCTACCTGTGGCCTCGCTAAATCAGTTTCCATGACAACCACAGCTGCTGACTGCTAAGTCTCTGAGACATGACAGTACCCAAAACACTGAACCTGGTTATGCCTACAAAGCCTAAAGGCACTTCTCAACCAAAAAGAAACTGTAACAGCGTTAGGTTATACTAGTGCGTTAGTGCGCGAGTGCAATCAAATACATGGGAGTTCAAGGAATGCTCTTATACCATGATAAATATGCACTGTAACTTTGCAGCTTCCAGTGCTTATTATGTGTAATGTACTGTGCTTTACCACTTTTCCAGTGGTTTAAACACTCTAATACTGTTTCCACTGCCAACCGTGGCTCACCGTAGCCGTCCCCAGATCTAAAAATGGGTGTTTCCACAGCTGGCCATATCGGCTTTTTGTAGCCTGGTTTGCTGTCATACCCGATGTGGCCAGACCTGGCCCCAAAGAAACTCTGGGGAACAGAGCAACACATTTAAATCTTTTTTAACTACTCCAATGGCTGTCAAGTTTTGTTTTTTTTACTACAAACAGCCTTCAGTTCTCCTGAGTTGTTGTGGGGAATTGCAGGGGTTGAGGGAGCGTAATTGGACAGTAAATCCGGGTAGAATACTGTAGTTGGACACTCTGAATTGAACTGTTTTTACAGTAAGGGACGAGACTTAAGGCATTGCTGCCAAAAACTGGGACACTATTGCCACCCCCCGAGACTCTTTCCTGCTTGATTCAATGAGCTAGACTGCCTGTGAGTCTTTTAACTCAGCTGGAGAGACTGCTAGCAGATCACAATCGAAACAATCTGCATTTCAGCAACTTGGAGAAACCTGCTTGAAAATGTCTCTGACAAGCAGCTGCTTATACACTTGCCAGAAAATGTTACCTCCTGTTTGATGGCTTGATAGGGCTAAAAGGTCATTGTGCTGGAATAAATGACGATAGGATTCTTACATCTCGTCTCACGTCAATCATAATTAGATGCTGAGTTTTCCAGGTAGAACTGAAAGGCTGTTGCTGACAGGCAAGTAGCTCTCAATCAAGTATTTGTGGTGCCCTCTGTCTTACTGAAGTGTCGGAACCTCATCCCTCCTCTCAATCACTTAGCTTAATCCATTTGGTAGTTAAGCAACAGAACCCAATGAAGAGGGCTTTACTGTCTGGTAAAATGTCCCGAGCTGAAGGAGTGTTTGCTGGTAATTCTCGTGTTCTCTAAATAAGGGAAGGACTTGTTCTTTAAAATGGACAAAGTCCATTCCAGGAGTGTACTGTATAGGGCAGTGTTTCTGCAGTGGAGATGGAGTGTACCGTATAGGGCAGTGTTTCTGCAGTGGAGATGGAGTGTACCGTATAGGGCAGTGTTTCAGCAGTGGAGATGGAGTGTACCGTATAGGGCAGTGTTTCTGCAGTGGAGATGGAGTGTACCGTAGAGGGCAGTGTTTCAGCAGTGGAGATGGAGTGTACCGTACAGGGCAGTGTTTCTGCAGTGGAGATGGAGTGTACCGTATAGGGCAGTGTTTCTGCAGTGGAGATGGAGTGTACCGTATAGGGCAGTGTTTCTGCAGTGGAGATGGAGTGTACCGTATAGGGCAGTGTTTCAGCAGTGGAGATGGAGTGTACCGTATAGGGCAGTGTTTCAGCAGTGGAGATGGAGTGTACCGTATAGGGCAGTGTTTCAGCAGTGGAGATGGAGTGTACCGTATAGGGCAGTGTTTCTGCAGTGGAGATGGAGTGTACCGTATAGGGCAGTGTTTCAGCAGTGGAGATGGAGTGTACCGTATAGGGCAGTGTTTCTGCAGTGGAGATGGAGTGTACCGTATAGGGCAGTGTTTCAGCAGTGGAGATGGAGTGTACCGTACAGGGCAGTGTTTCTGCAGTGGAGATGGAGTGTACCGTATAGGGCAGTGTTTCTGCAGTGGAGATGGAGTGTACCGTATAGGGCAGTGTTTCTGCAGTGGAGATGGAGTGTACCGTATAGGGCAGTGTTTCTGCAGTGGAGATGGAGTGTACCGTATAGGGCAGTGTTTCAGCAGTGGAGATGGAGTGTACCGTATAGGGCAGTGTTTCAGCAGTGGAGATGGAGTGTACCGTATAGGGCAGTGTTTCAGCAGTGGAGATGGAGTGTACCGTATAGGGCAGTGTTTCAGCAGTGGAGATGGAGTGTACCGTATAGGGCAGTGTTTCAGCAGTGGAGATGGAGTGTACCGTATAGGGCAGTGTTTCTGCAGTGGAGATGGAGTGTACCGTATAGGGCAGTGTTTCAGCAGTGGAGATGGAGTGTACCGTATAGGGCAGTGTTTCAGCAGTGGAGATGGAGTGTACCGTATAGGGCAGTGTTTCTGCAGTGGAGATGGAGTGTACCGTATAGGGCAGTGTTTCTGCAGTGGAGATGGAGTGTACCTTATAGGGCAGTGTTTCAGCAGTGGAGATGGAGTGTACCGTATAGGGCAGTGTTTCAGCAGTGGAGATGGAGTGTACCGTATAGGGCAGTGTTTCTGCAGTGGAGATGGAGTGTACCGTATAGGGCAGTGTTTCAGCAGTGGAGATGGAGTGTACCGTATAGGGCAGTGTTTCTGCAGTGGAGATGGAGTGTACCTTATAGGGCAGTGTTTCAGCTCCACTAGGCTCCTGTGAGGGAGATGGGGGCTGTTTGACAGCTCTGCGAGAGACATCTTCATTGAAGCAATGACACCCCATCAGCTCACTGTTATGACATGGATACATGTATCTCATACACGGCCTGCTGCACGCGGTGACACTGTGCTGAGCAGCATGCAGGCCCCAGCACAGGTGTGTGCATCACTCACTGCCTGTGTGCAGTCACTTACTGTGCACAGGGGAATATTAGAGCATTCCATTGGGGGGTTAGTGAGTCTCCTCACAGAATGCTGGCACAGCTAACACAAAATGACACGTTTAGATGTGTTTTTGTCTGCGATGCTAGTTGGGGCAAACTAATAAGGACACAAATCACTCGCATTGGTTCTTGGTTTGTTTTTTAATTTGCGTCGTTCACTTCCTGTCATTCAGACGCCTGTGCTCCTAAACTCACATTAGCATATCAATATAACAATTTTTAAATGTCATTTTCAGAAATGTTGTAAACTGTAATGTGTTCCTTCACTGCAGTAATCACCACAACAGCTCAGGAGAACTGAAGGTCAATTGTCTCTTTACACTCAAGAGCTGAGTTACTGGCACACAAAGGGAAGCCTTACTGAGTTCAGCATACAGAGCTGAGTTCAGCACACTGCTTGTATGTAGATGTTTGGGTTTTACTCTCCGGAGCTGAGTTCAGCACTATGCTTGTATGTAGATGTTTGGGTTTGACTCTGGAGCTGAGTTCACCACACTGCTTGTATGAAGATATTTGGGTTTGACTCCTCAGCCAAGAGCTGAGTATGAAGATGTTTTGGGAGTTTCCTTTTCATTATAGCTAATTTTGTTGACTGGTTTCAAAATATCCAGGACTTCATAACAGGGGTTTAATCCTTGGTTAAATTAAAAAAAAAAAGATTCATATGAAATTCAAGTCTTTTTTCTAGTATACTGTATAATCTCTATGTGAAATTGTGACACCATACAATTGGCACGTCCTGCTTTCAACAAGATTGTTACCCACGGTACTCTCCTTTGCCACGACAAACACCTTAGCCTGGCATGACCTCCTTCAAAGACTCTGTGTTTCCATGTGCAGGGAGGCTGCGTGCATCTACCTTTTTTGATGGATTACATGTTGATGAAGAATTCCTCTGCTGTTTAGAAAAGTTCACCAAAACAATATACTGCATTGATAGCCTGCTGAATTCCAAACGCATGACACACTGCACCTCTCACAATGGAGAATCTTCGTGTTAGGAGTCACAGTAACACTCGTTGCTCAGACCTACACACCCCTTCTCCCACTCACTGGGCCAGCGCCTCGTACCTCGGCTTGGTTACAGCTTACATGGCTGCTTGCAGCCTCCAATTCTACTGTACAATCGGGCAGGAATCGTAGCTAACAAGATAACTCCATAAATCTTGCCATTTTGCACTTCCATTAGCTACCTAATGTGAAGTTTTAAAAGTGACATTTTGTAGCACACATGTATTTTCATTTTAAAACATGATATCTGGTTCTACTTTAGGTTAAAGGAAGTTCTCAGTTTCTATACCTTTTTCTTTGGTTATCTGTTTGACCTTTACTCCCTGGGTCAAAGCATGTTACTGGCTGAAAGCATGTCAGTCAAACAATTTCACTCACAGTATAAAAACATGGCTTGTATAGTTTTCTTTAACCCAGTGTCTTACCAGATGTCATATTCTTGTAATTAAAATAGTTGTGTTTCTTTCAAAACTGCACACTTGAGACCGCTAAAACGAATAGATGTGCATATAATAGCGGAGACATTTTGTGGAACTATTTTGTTAGCTATAGTTACTTTAAGCAAGGGTTCTGGGTTCAGGGAGCAATCTGTATTTTTCAGACTCATAAAACTCTCTGGGGCTTCTGGCCTGAGATTACGCTCCTGGTATTTCACAATGAAGTTTCCATAAAGAAAAACAATGCGAATGTCATCACAAACAAGAAACATCTGTCTGGTTTGTGCAACTTGTTTTCTTTTAATATGAGAAGTATGCTTCTGAAGATGTGTGATCTGAAACTGCAGCAGATTGCAGTGCACTGAGAAGGGCTTCTTCACATTCCAGGGAGGAGAGCTGAACCCTAACAGGAAGCTGACAGCTCCACAATCTGGCAGCTTTGCAGTTTTTCAAGCCAGCTGTTAGATCTGTTGCTGTGTCTATGATCGCCTGCTTGCTGTTTTGTGTGTCACGATTATTTAAAAGGCAGACTTGGTGTTTCATGGCAGCACATTGACATGTTTTGTAAACGAAATGTGTCCAGGTATGAAAAACAGATTATTACTAGAAACCGCATTGCACCCGGACCCTTACACAAGTCTTCGGTGTTTCCCCTTTTCCCTTTTTGTAAACTTAAAAGCAATTTGTGTTTTTTCTTTCTTCAGCCCTGATGTCAACCAGTAAAACCCTTGCAAAGTAGCTGCTTAATTCCTCATCTTATATTTCTAATGTATACATGTTTGGAAATATTAAAACCACTGTGTCCAGGGAACCAGGGTCTGGTCTTTGTTTCATATAGATCCATGCTCTTGTATAGTAGCCTATCATGGAAAATAGCCTCTGTCATGTGTTTTCATCAAGACAGTAAGTTTAATAAATTCATTTTCATTCTTAAAATAAAATATTCTAAATATGACTGATGCGTATTAAGAAGATAAAGCACAGTCAAAACAAGAATATCAAAGCCACTTGTCACTATTTAATATTCAGTGTGTATTAGAAAGTGAAATGGATGAGAATGCTCATGGCTACTACTGTGATTGGCAGGTTTATGGTTTTGTCAAGTTTCAACAATGATTATCAGACCTTCCTGATTGATAAAATTGTTCAGATATTTTTGCAGTGCAAATGTTACAGATTAAAATTTTTCTGTATTTCCCTTAACATATCAGTCAACCAGCAGGCATGCAGAAAATACATTTGAAGTTGAATCTAGATCAATCATTTGTTACATGTGTAGAATGCAGCCTTGTTAGCATTTTGTGGTTTATTTCAGTTTATATGTAAATATTGCTATTGGAAACAGTCTTGTTTATCTTCATCTGGTTTAGTGTTCGTTTATTGAACCAGAAACAGCTGATTAATTGAGAATTCCAAGCATCCTAGCAACACATCTTAATGAGTATTGTGCTGTATCCAGCCATGCGATATACATACAGTGGCTCTCAAAAGTATTCCCCCCCCCCCCCCCTTGGACTTTTCCACATTTTATTGTGTTACAACACGGAATCAAAATTGATTTAATTAGGAGTTTTTGCCACTGATCAACACAAAAAAAGTCCATAATGTCAAAGTGAAAAATAAAATCTACAAATTTTTCTAATTTAATTACAACTATAAAACAAAAAATAACTGATTGCATAAGTGATCACCCCCTTTGCTATGACATGCCTAAATATGCTCTGGTGCAACCAACTGTCTTTAGAAGTCACATAATTAGTTGAATGGAGTCCATCTGTGTGCAATTAAGGTGTTTCACATGATTTCAGGTTAAATATACCTGTCTATGGGAGGTCCCACAGTTGGGTAGTACATTTCCTAACACTCTACATCAAAGCAAATCCGGAATAAGGTTCTTCAAAAGCACCAATCAGGGGTAGGACATAAGAACATTTCCAAGGCACTGAATATCCCCCGGAGCACAGCAAAGTCCATTATTAAGAAATGGAGGGAATATGGCACAACTGTGAATCTATCTAGAACAGGCTGTCCTCAAAAACTGAGTATCCGGGCGAGAAGGGCACTAGTCAGGGAGGCCACCAAGAGGCCTATGGCAACTCTAAAGGAGTTACAGTCTTCCACGGCTGAGCTGGGAGACACTGTGCATACGGCAACAATAGGCCGGGTGCTTCACAAAACAGGCCTTTATGGGAGAGTGGCAAAAAGAAAGCCATTGTTGAAAAAAACTCACATCAAATCTCGACTAGAGTTTGTCAGAAGGCATGTGGGAGACTCTGAGACCAAGTGGAAGATGATTCTATGGTCTGATGAGACCAAAATAGAGCTTTTTTGGTTAAGCGCTATGTTTGGTGCAAGCCTAACACAGCACATCGTCCTAAGAACACCATCCCTACCGTGAAGCATGGTGGTGGCAGCATCATGCTATGGGGGTGCTTCTCTGCATCAGGGCCTGGAAAGCTTGTGAAGATAGAGGGCAAAATGGATGCAGCAAAGTACAGAGAAATCCTGGAGGAAAACCTGCTGAAGTCTGCAAGAAACCTGGGACTTGGGAGAAGATTCATCTTCCAGCAGGACAATGACTCCAGACATACAGCCAAAGCCACACTGGAGTGGCTTAAAAAACAAAAAGGTCAATGTCCTGGAGTAGCCCAGTTAAAGCCCGGACCTCAATCTAATTGAGAATATGTGGAAAGAGTTGAAAACTGCTGTTCACCAAAGGTCCCCATCCAACTTGACCGAGCTTGAGCAATTTTGCAAAGAAGAATGGGCAAAAATTGGAGTGTCCAGATGTGCAAAGCTGGTAGAGACTTATCCAAATAGATTTATGGCTGTAATTGCTGCCAAAGGTGCCTCTACCAAATATTGACTCAAGGGGTGAATACATATGCAATCAATTATTTTCTGTTTTGTATTTGTAATTAATTTGTATTTCACACAGCACCCGCTACAGTGTATATTGCTCTCGATATCAGTGACCAGGACACATTATCTATTACATGGGTGTAAAACAGCAACCTCACAGATTCAGATATTAATTGTCCTTGAATGAAATAGCAGTTTCACAGACCCTGGTGAGCACTAATCTAAAGAAAGGTAGTTAAGAATAGTGTGACTCAGTGTCTGTGAAACCACTCCTTCGTTTGAATCTTTAATTCTGGCATCAGACTGCTTGACTTCCTTTTTTGTGTTTAAACTGTGGCACAGTGTTTTGGATAATTCTGCGCTTTCCTTTGATTGCCAGCGTTTTTCATTACAGCATTTCATTTCGGATGGACTGAACAAAAGCCAGGAGTTTGTTTTTAAGAAATGGAGGAATGGGTTTGCCTATCTCTTCTGTGAACACCCTGCATTAGTAAAGACAGAGGAATTGGTTTTCTTATCTATGATCTGAACACCCTGCATTAGTAAAGACAGAGTATGAGCAAACACAGTCGCACTGCAGGCAATGCATGTGAAAGAATAGCCAGCAGATGGCGCTGATAGGAATCACACTATTAAGCAAATACATCAGACTAGATTGATTGTTTCAGTGACTCTAAAACACCAATATATTGAACATTTGCCTTCTATTACAATGGGGACTCACTGTGTCTGCTGGTTTTCATTCCAACTGAGCTCTCAATTACTTAACTAGACCCTTAATTTAATTGATAATTTGCTTAGACCTTTTTAATTGTTTTCAGCTCTTGACAGTTGCAGAGTTCAAGTTACTTATAAAATGTTATAGCTAACTTGATTTTAAAATCTCTTCTACCTAAAATCAGTGTAAATCTGACAGTACGTCACAGGGTGATGTCATTTTTCTTTTCCAAGTTTAGAAATAGTATAAAAAACAAAAAACAGAAACAAGACGTTGCGTACATACTCACACGTCCCGCCGGCGCCATTCTGAATTGCGCAGTTTGTCGAACATCACGTCTAAACGTCCGCACAACGAGCGATTCATTTAAAGAAAACGCGCGCTTATCAAAAAAAGCTGAACGTTTACCAGAGCCAACACAAAAAGACCGAAGTGAAAAAATCAAAATCGCAAGGCAAACGGTTTCAGGCATTCTGAAAAGACTGAAAAGCAATACAGAGAAAACCCGAACGCTCTCAAACCCGGCGTGCAAGTACAGGACGAATTTCTGTGGGCGTGTTTAAACAGGCTCGACTGATAACTGGCAAAGATTGTGTCGAGGCATTGATGTGTTTAAAGACTGCTGATGTATTGTTGTGTTTATTATACTGTTTATGTACAGTAATAAAGTGTTTTTTTTTTTTAAGTGTTCAAATAGTTCTGTCATTTTACCTTATTTTAGGTACAGTATTAGATTTTTACAGTAACTCTGTAATCTAGCACACTGTCTAATCCAGCACAGTTTTCCTGTCCCAAGGGATACACGATTGTACAGGTTTTACTGTGCCATGGTTTGCCACGTTTTGCCATGCTTTTGTTGCATATACTTTCCTATGCCTCTACAGCTTTACAGTGCCTGCCTATGCTTTTTCACTACGATTTATTCAATTTGGCTATACAATGATACTTTTATAATGACTGCTTTTATCTTGGCCATTTCCACTCTCACTGAAACAGAGGCAGCCTCATTTAACATGGCATGAGTTTGAAACTGCACTAGCAGTGAATGTTGCTTTTCAACAGAGTTAAAAAGGCGTGCATACTGCTGTATACTGCCACCTGGATATGTGGGCTGTGTTTAACTTTCATTTAGCTTGGAAAAAGAGGAGAGGGAGAGTCAGGACTGCAGAGGCTGCACACAATGATTTAAATTGAGCCACTGGACCTTGTTGTAATGAATGGGCCGCTCAGCCCGTTGAATTGAATGCAAAGGCAAGGTCTGGATGTGAACCGCTAACGTCACTGTTTAAAGAGGAACGCTTTACCATTCAACTAAACAGCAAGCTCTGTAGTGGAGAGGTACATGCGGGTTTGACGCTGATGTCAGTGTTATGAACTCATCAGCCGCTAGGAGGAGAGTCATTGTCTAACATAGATCTGAAAAGGGAGGCATTCAGTGGAAATGGATTTCTTTTAAATGAATATATCTTTAATTAGATAGATGTTTATAAAGGGCCTGGATACGTTGACTGTGTCCCTTTAATACCTGAACACATTCCCCAGAACAGTTCCCTATGACTTTTGCACCCAGTTCTGGTTTTTGGCTGATGTGAAAAATAATAATCAATTTTAGGGAAAAAAATAACACAGATTGACAGAATTTTAGAAAAAATCTAAACATTCTTGAGCTAAAACAATTTCCTGAAAGCAACAGTTCAGAGTCACCAATATTACTTGCCTTCGGACTGCTCTCTTATGTACATAATAATCAGTATTTTAGAAAAAGAAATCTTCAGATTCAGTTCTTTAACAATTTTATACACTCTGCTGTTCACAATATATATATATATATATATATATATATATATATATATATATATATATATATATATATATATATATATATTATTCACAACAATGTTGCAATACATTCCATTAGCCTCCCAAACGTGCATAATTCATCCCACTCCTTGGGCTTATGTATTTGGCCTTTTATAAAAACAAAAAAGAAACTGATTTATTACAACAACAAGTTCCATCCTGCAAGAATTTGTGGCCTAATTATCCCCATTCAACCACTTGCCTCAAACATCGTGCTTAAAACAGCTCCTGTATCCAGGACAATGTTGTGCAATTTTAAAACATGATAATGTTGTTTTTTTGTTTTTTTCATCTTGTCATGAAGTTTCATACATGAATGATGAATTTGACAGTTACATGGACCTATGCTTTTTTTATTGTTTTAAGACACTAGCATGTACTGTTTGTAAATGTCCCAGACTGGTCCTCATTGACATAGAACAATATAAAACCCCTCCCAGTTCAGTTGGCTTTGTCCATTCCTTACCAGCATGGTGTTAGTGATCTGTTCCAACAAGCTGTGGGTGGTATTTATTAAAGTGTGTATGTTTTGGCTCGTGCCTTTATCATTACACTGACCAAGGCACTAGCCTGAAGTTAGGGATAATATCTATCTATCTATCTATCTATCTATCTATCTATCTATCTATCTATCTATCTATCTATCTATCTATCTATCTATCTATCTCTCTCTCTCTCTCTCTCTCTCTCTCTCTCTCTCTCTCTATATCTCTATATATATATATATATATATATATTATGTGTGTATATATATATATATTATGGTGTGTATATATGTATATAGATTGTGTGTATGTTAATGTGACAGGGCATTTGTCTGAGATGTGGCTGGAGTGATGATTGATGATTAATTAAGCTTCAGCCACAGCTGTATATAAGGAGCCAGTAAGCCTTTGTTTGGGAGAGGGAGTTGGGGGGTGAATGTGAATGTGTGAGATTGTGTGTACGTGTGAGTGTGTGCTGTGTGGTAGTGAAGGCAAATGCCTACAAGTGTGGTTTTGTTGTGTTTAAACCTTTTGTTTTGGCCCTTGGGCTTGTTGCTTTCTGCTATGTCAAATAGACGTGTGCAGCAGCACTGAAACTGCTGCTTCTGTCTGCTTCTTGACATTTCATCAGCCTTGGCTGGGGTGCAATCCTTTCACAGTTAGCAAAGCATGTTTAAAAAAAATAGCAAGTTGTAAAATCATTTCTGTAACCCGTGAAAGTTTTTAAACAAACACTAACATTTATAAATACAGCCCCCAGCGTTGGGTTTAGTTGCTTAACTGGACAAGAGAAAGAGTCCATTGTGTTTGAGTGCTGGTGTAATGCACATGTAGCTGCAGTTGAAAAGGGTGCTTCATGGTTTAAGGCATTCTTGTTACTAATCTGTCTGACACGCTTCACGGCACACAATGGGTTCTGTATAAATATTATTGTATTCTCTGCTGTGCTCATTCTCTTTTGCTTTGGGTAGCAGTAAGGAATGGAATCTCAAGTTCTACCTCTTCATTCTCAGGACGTGTTCAGAAAGTCCAGCAGCAAGTCGGAAAGCTGATGGAACGGAGTGCACCTCACATTCCTCTAGTACCTGTCCTCTGCTGAGGACCTCAAAGAACTTTACAAGTCCCACACCACACATTAGCTGCTCTTGTTGTCAATAAAGGGGAAGAGCTGCCTGTTCATGCACAAGGAGGTAAAGCACACTGTGTCTGTTCTAGTAAGCATATCCAAAACATATAGTACGGACAGTATTCAACACAAAGAACAAAACCCACTCCCACACTAACAATGACATGCAAACTAAATCATTAACAATAAACAAGATGGCTTTTGCAGCAGGGTTAACCTTTTTAACCAGTGTATAATGTGCTGATCATTTCTCAAGAGATTCTTTTGCTGGTTCTACAGCAAGGTTATGGAATTGCAATGAATACACTGGCATCCTTTTATCAACTGCTCTGTACAGTCGGTCAAATTGTTTGCCCTTTTGCAAAAGCTAAGTAGAGAAGGTAAAAACGCATTTTTTTTAATGTATTCAGAATTGTTTATTTGGGAGTGGTTTTCTGTAATTGCTAATCGCATTGGATACCACGGGCTGAATTCATTTAAAGTTGTGAGGTGCAACTTGTTCTTTAACATCAGTAATTCAGAATGGAAAGAGTGGCACGCTTGTTAATGGGGACACTGATGAGTCCCCGTCCCCCCTATCAGTTTTTATTCTCCCTGATCCGAGTGTTCCAATCACTGACTACATCACCCACTACCTGCCTGAACCATCAATTTCAGCAGCACACCAAGGACAGCAGCACACCAAGGAGATAGGGACACAAGAAAGCAGCACACCAAGGAGAGAGGGACACAAGCAGAGCAGCACACCAAGGACAGCAGCACACCAAGGAGATAGGGACACAAGAGAGCAGCACACCAAGGAGAGAGGGACACAAGCAGAGCAGCACACCAAGGACAGCAGCACACCAAGGAGATAGGGACACAAGAGAGCAGCACACCAAGGAGAGAGGGGCACAAGAGAGCAGCACACCAAGGAGATAGGGACACAAGAGAGCAGCACACCAAGGAGAGAGAGGGACACAAGCACAGCAGCACACCAAGGACAGCAGCACACCAAGGAGATAGGGACACAAGAGAGCAGCACACCAAGGAGATAGGGGCACAAGAGAGCAGCACACCAAGGAGAGAGGGACACAAGCAGAGCAGCACACCAAGGACAGCAGCACACCAAGGAGATAGGGACACAAGAGAGCAGCACACCAAGGAGATAGGGGCACAAGAGAGCAGCACACCAAGGAGAGAGGGGCACAAGAGAGCAGCACACCAAGGAGAGAGGGACACAAGCAGAGCAGCACACCAAGGAAAGAGGGGCACAGGAGAGCAGCACACCAAGGAGAGAGGGGCACAGGAGAGCAGCACACCCAGGAGAGAGGGGCACAAGGAAAGAAGGACACAAGGTGTCCAGCAGTAGCCCTTTTTTTTCCTTAAAGGTCAACCCTACAGCTGACCCAAAGCAACTCACCTGGTGCATTCTCATTGTGAGTTTATAGCAGTTTGGAAAACAGGCAAAAACGCATTTCTTCAGGGTAACGCTTCCTCAAGTTCCGTGATAAGGGCTGATAAACAAAACAGCTTCAAGTTATTTTATTCAATAACATAAATTAATAAGTTCTCATGGTAATTTCCAATTCCCACTTGGGTACCTAGCTTACAGACCAATTTAAATGTTTTAAAAAAACAAAACAAAAAACAAATTTACGATAAAATGTTTTGCAGCTACAACACTCCCCCAGAAACATCACAACTCTGTTTTTTTCCCCATTCTAGGCAAACTCTTAGAGAGAATGAAGGTTAACTTTCAAACTTATAGTCCTCCCACATTCCACTACAACCCTGCAGGTGTCCCGTTAGGATCAGAAGCAAAGGGCTGTAATGTGTGGAGACTCGATGACAGGACACACACAGAGGACTGGAAGGGGAGAATTCAGGACACACACAGAGGACTGGAAGGGGAGAATTCAGGACACACACAGAGAGCACAGAGGGTTGGAAGGAGAGAATTCAGGACAGATAAAGAGGACTGGAAGGAGAGGATTCAGGAAACAGACAGAGCACTGGAGGGTTGAGAAGGGAGGATTCAGGACACACACAGAGCAGTGGAAGGGGAGGATTCAGTCCCTGAAAGGTAGTTCTTGTTTATTCACTCTGACACTAGAACAACACAAGCAGCAGGGTCTGCGCCATCCTTTCTACTTTTCTGTGCATGTGTGGCAGAGGGACATATTTGCAACTTCCACAACATCCTGCACTGTGTTGAGCCCCTTGCAAAGTGGTTTACACAAATGAACATCATCTTTACAATAAACACATACTGGAATACACCTCTCTTTATCTAATCATGTTCAATCAATCATAGTTTACACAGAACTTGCTTCAGATTCTAGGGGTCACTCGATTAATTTGTTCATAAGAGGGTTCAGCTGTGTCATTTAAATAAAATAAAAACTGTAGCAAAAGTTCGAGGACGTTTGTAGAACAACCATGTAGCAAACATTTTTATTTCAAGTGGTAGACCAGCACACTGCTGAAGATGGATGTTGTGGATAAATATTGTGGAACTGGCCACAGATATCTTTGACTGGCAGGATTAGCCAACATATAGACAGGGTGACATTATTCTAGAAAGTGTGCGTTGATTCCAGTTAGCTAAGGCATTGTCAAGCACACTTTCCAGGGCTTGTATAAGTCCACACATTCATCTCTCTGTGTTCCCGTCTGCCATTATTGTCTACTTGTAAATCTGAAATGAAGTGAAAAGTTCTGTAATAATGTATGAATCACCCTGTATCATCTCCATCTATCTTACCAAGAACAAGCAAGAATGAGCCCATCTGGAAATCAGATTTACAGACATACAGTATTCTTTACAGAGGACCACAGCCAGTTTCTCCGCTATGACAGTTTCTGGCTTGGGAGCAGTGTTTACATGAAATAGGATCAGTAGTGGAGTATTGTAGGGTTCCTCATCTGTCAGTCCAGAGATGAAAGGAGATGTTTCCATTGGTTCTTTTGTGTTTGAGTGGCCAATGTCGCTAACATGGCAACAGTGTAATCCCAAAGCACGGCTCCTGCCTTTCGAAATTACTGCTAGGGTAAACTACAAAGCCCTTTACACAGGTGAACCTCCTCAATGAAACAAGACGGAGTTCCCATCACACAGAGACTAAACTGTTGGGGCAGTCTGACGCGTTGTTTCATACAAACTTGACTGTCCTTTTTATTAAATGTACACCTGGACTGAGTTGTATTTATTAGTTTATTTATTTATATATTTGCTTATTTGTTAATTAGTCTCAAAGTCTCTTTGTTGCTCATTTTCAGTTCCCCTCAAAGCCGTCCTCCAAATCGGTCCCAAAAGCAGCATGAGCTGAAGATGAGTTCCTTTACCCTGGAGCGTCAGGGCCTCGGTGTCATCACCACCACCTCGGTCAGGAGCCCCCAATAAATTAAACAATCACAACCACGAAACAAAACAAGAAGACACACACAACTCCTTTGGGGCTTTTAAATTAGAAAACAACGGAATCTCTGGAACTTGTCTCTTTGTTCCTTTTTTTTTTGTCCAGTTTTCTTGGGTTTTTTTTTTACGGTGAGGCTGTAGCGTCCAAGCGCCACGACATGGGTTTGCGCCGATCACCGACACGTGTGCATCTCCACCACTTTCCGGCACTGCTTACACTTGACGTAGCAGCACCAGTGGAACTTGCAGCTGCACCTGTCCACCACCTCCACCTCCTCCGTGTGGAAGCCCCGGCCGCAGCACATCAGCTCACAGCCGTCAATGGCCTTGGAGGTCTTGTTGCACTGCCTCCCGGCCGTGCCCAGCAATCCGCTCTTCAGGTCGTGATCGCAGAAGTCTGGGCTGGGGTCCAGGTAGACCAGGTCGTCATCGGTGTGCGGCTTGAACTGCGAGTTCTTGGGCACCAGGACCTTGGTGGAGCCGATCTTCTTCTGCTCCACCTCGGTGGCCCCGTCGAACTTCTCCTTCAGGACGTTCCCCACCTTCCTGAACGGTGGCATGGCCTTCCAGCAGGTCTTCACCTCGCAGGACCCTGACACGCCATGGCACTTGCACTCCACGCGCATGTTGCTTAAGATGGCCTGAAACAAACAGAGCAGGAAGAGAGGCGGTTAGGGGAGTACCAATTTTGTTGTGATCTGTGCTTCAATATTCATGTAGCGCTGTGCTTGAAGCTATGCGATGTTCAACACAACACCAATTCATGAAAGAACTGAAACTAGCCCTCTGGTAAAATTCAACATTAAAATAAATAAAAACACTGATGTAAAGTATGCAGCACAGTAGAAAATGACCCTAGTCTAACTGTAAACATCACTGTGCATCTTCTCAATGGACCTGGCCCTCAACCACGTCTCTATGTTCTGTTTTGTAACCATGAGGCAGAGGCACTGCTCTTCACACGCAACCACTCAGCAGGTTGAAGCAGATTAATGACTTGTCAGTGGCCAGGCTAATTAGAGGAGATACCTGAATGACCCAATCTATGCAAATCCCAGGCTAACAAAAGCATGGCATCTCTTGCATGTTTCTCAAGTCAGATTTAGTTAATCAATTTTTTTTTTTAGAGTACATTAACCTAAAGCAACAATGCACTACAGTTCACTAATGTTTTAAAGTGCAGTATGTAATTCTAACAAAGAACTGTAACAATCGATGCTCTCCTGTTTTTCAACACAATTTTACATTGCAATGCATGCTTTAGCATCATTGCTTCATGCTTTATCTGCAGGTTAGTTAATACCCTGGAGTCAATGCAATATCCTCACAGACAGTAAGTAAGCGTGTGTATAAGTGTGTGTGTGTGTGTGTATACGTGTGTGTATGCCTGTGCGTGTGGGCGTGTGTTCTTGGGTACCTTCCTTCCGGCCTCGTTGTTGTGAAGGTTCATCAGCGCCCGGCTGGAAGACGATCCTTTGCTCCTCTCCCTGACGTCCACGAAGGACTGAGAGAACGCCACTCCGTAGGCGATGTTATCAGAGCAGCCTGACCACTGGAAACCTGCAGGTGTACAGCACAGAGACGTTACCCTGTGAGCTGGGCAGGGCACTGTACAGAGGAGGATCAACCAGCAAGAGGTTACAGGAACACTGATTGAGATGTGGGATATACCCTTAGCAAATTATCTCCAATTACAGTGGAGTGGTAGCACAGCTACACGGTAGAGCTCACTGGTACAATAGCACCACAGTGGTGACATTTTTATATTTTGACAGACCAATGATATTACAATTACATGAACTCATACACACTGGTAATCCATTGTGTATCTTACCAGGACAACTGTGCTGTACTGACATTCTACTGGTATCCTAAAATGTTCTACAATATTTGCGTACCGATTTAAAAAATACCAGAATATCAAAACAGTACGGGAGTCGGTAATGCAGGAAACAACCTCACATTTCCTGCTTCACTCCTTCCGTCCCACTCTGCTCTCTGCTCTCCTGTCCTCCCTCCATACTCTCCCCTCTCTGCTCTCTCCTCTCCTCCCTCCCTGCTCTCCCCTCTCTGCTCTCTCCTCTCCTCCCTCCCTGCTCTCCCCTCTCTGCACTCTCCTCTTCCCTCTTTGCTCTCCATTTTCCTTCCTGCTCTCTCTTCTCCTCTTCCTGGTCTCCCCTCTGCTCTCCCCTCTGCTCTCTCCTCTTCTCCCTCCCTGCTTTCTCCTTCTGCTCTCCTCTCCTCCCTGCTCTCCCCTCCCTGCTCTCTCCGCCTCTCTCCTCTCCCCCCTGCTCTCTCCTCTACTCTCCTCCCTGCTCTACCGTCTCTGCTCTCTCATCTCTGCTCCCTGTTCTCCTCACTATCTGCTGTCCCCTCACTCCCAGCTCTCGATGCTTACCTTCAGGACTAACTCCGTGCACAGTCCGGTCACAGCCGCACTTCTCCAGCTCTCCGCTGCTGCAGGCCCTGGTCACAGCAAACGCCACACCTGCTGAGGAGATGGCGTACACGAAGGCAGCCTCCCGCGTGCCTGTAACAGACAGTCCTGTCAGAGGGACAGCAGAGCCAATCACGCACAAGCACGGCAAACACACTCCATGCTGGGGCAGCGTTCTCAACACTGCTGGAGAGGGCTGGCTTAGGCTTTCAGGACAACTGGTGACACCAGCAATGTTAATTATGGTTTCTTATTATTATAGCAAATCATTACAATTCTACCATGCATTATCTATAATTGAATGTTTTAGTAAGATTTCTTTTTAAACCTGCCTGCTCTAGTTAAAACTGAAAAGAAAAAAAAAAGGTTTATCTGCTAATACTTTGACGAATTAAGTTGGTTTTTACTCAAACCTCACAGGAAACAGAAACAACTCTTAGAGAAGTGCTGCCACAGTTGAATTCAATACCAGGACCCTCCTGCACTGGCACTCAGACAACGAATTATAGACTTGTAGTTCTCAAATATACCACCAGGTGGTGTCCAAGCCTTTCAAATCAAGTTGAACAAGAGCCTCCTGCCCAGACATAACTTTGCCCTGCTACTGGTGTTCTTAATTTGAAGCTTGACAGACAGAGGATTTGGGGTGAGCGCTGGAAGCTAGACTAGCCTGCGGGAGAACTGATAACCCAGATCCTAAACATTGGCTCACAAGCTATTTTAAAACAGCCTTGTTCGAGCTATGTGTTTAGCTGCCTATCTGTCTCTCTCTGTGTCTTATTTATGTAAATTAATTTGGGATGGAGAGGTTGCTGAAGTGTGAGCAAACACTGCTTTGTTTTAGAATAAAATATGACTGTGAGGCAACGTTACTATAATAAGCACAACTTATTAATATATCTTTATTAAGCACAAATCAAAAATCAGTTCAAAAACACAACTTGCAGTAAATAAATCCCATACCAAGTCTAATATCTATATTTGACAGCGATTAAATGATTAGGAACAATAATACACCCTTAGGACAGTGATTTAAAGTACAGTATTAATTTTAGACTGATTTCAGGGGTGCTGCACATTTCTGTACAATTATAGTTCATGACTTCTGCTCTACAGTAGTACAACACAAACACAGCTGTGGCAAAGGGTGCTGTCTGAGATCCAAGCTGAGCTTCACACACTCTAGGTCAGAGCGGCCGGTAAGCAGCTCTGTCCTCTCAATTGTGGGGTGGAGATCAGCTTGTATTGTCCAGCTCCCTATTCTATATATAACATTCCACTGTGGCAGACACACAGATGGAGGCTGTATAGTCACTACCTTTATTATGCATGCCTTGCACGGAGATATAGACTGAGCAAGGGGAGGTAACTTTTTCGAAATGGTTTTATTAGGAAACAGTGTCGTGCTCCAAGCTGGGGCACGGATAGTTCATGAATTGGTATCAGAGATGAAGCGCCTCTCACCCTGCGTGACAACCTTCCCGAAGACGGGCAGCGTGTCCAGGGTGGAGCAGTTCCAGCGCCGGTTGCGGAACTGGTACTGGCACTCGTCGATAGCGAGCTGGGCTCCGCGCCGCACCGAGTCCATCACCTCCACGTTGCGCTTGCAGATCTGAACCTGCCGCTGGATCAGACCCTTCAGCTTCTCACAGGTCTCCTCCTCCGAGATGCTGCCCACCGACGACAGCTTGGCCAGGTACCTGCGCACAGAAACAGCACAGTGTCAGCAGAGAGATACCCTGGAGCACAGCACAATACAACACAACAGAAACAGAGGAGAGATGCACCCTGGAGCACAGCACAATACAACACAACAGAAACAGAGGAGAGATGCACCCTGGAGCACAGCACAATACAACACAACAGAAACAGAGGAGAGATGCACCCTGGAGCACAGCACAATACAACACAACAGAAACAGAGGAGAGATGCACCCTGGAGCACAGCACAATACAACACAACAGAAACAGAGGAGAGATGCACCCTGGAGCACAGCACAATACAACACAACAGAAACAGACAGAACCACAAGACAGACATACCAGGAACACAAATCACTCCCACTGTTACAAAAAAACCCTCCAAAGGAGAATCCAAATGCTTCTATACTGCACACCTTAAGAGTAAGGTCACTGATTTGGAGACACAACTAGCCAACATAACAGAGGGGTTAAACAATTGGCAAATCAGCCACTCAGAGGTGTATGTATGTCACTAAGAGAGCTCATGAAGCCGCTGTGTGTGAATACACAGAACCAAACCCACAGAGCTAGCAAGAGCTGTAATCTCCCTACAGGAAGACACCCCTGCAGAACCAACCCCAAAGAGCTAGCAAGAGCTGCAATCTCCTTACATGAAGACACCCCTACAGAACCAACACCACACAGCTAACAAGAGCTGCAATCTCCCTACAGGAAGACACCCCTGCAGAACCAACCCCACACAGCTAGCAAGAGCTGCAATCTCCCTACAAGAAGACACCTCTATAGAACCAACCCCACACAGCTAGCAAGAGCTGCAATCTCCCTAAAGACATCCCTGCAGAGCCAACCCCAAACAGCTAGCAAGAGCTGCAATCTCCCTACAGGAGGTCACCCCTGCAGAACCAACCCCACACAGCTAGCAAGAGCTGCAATCTCCCTACAGGAAGACACCCCTGCAGGCACCTGATCCAGACACTGTCTGGGAAGGTGTTTCACAGCGGCCAGCTCGACCTTCTCTTATTCCTAATTATTCTCATGTCCTGGTTGGTCACAGCAGTTAGCAGTCAAACACATAATAATCAGATCTACACAGTCATGTCACAATTAAACACAAACGATACAATGAGCAACACCGTCTGTCCCCACGTGAGAAAACACTGTTAGAACCATTTTAAAAGCTTTACTGATCAGAACGTATGCTGTTTGATACTGTACATTCAAATATATGATGTATCTGAACTATAAAATCAAAATGCACTGTAAAATGTAATGGTATAGCAAAGGAATGATAGCTGGAATTTGTATATTGCATGATAAAACTGTTTTCTAAAGTCAAGATTTCCTGCAAAGTCCTACAGTAGCATAGTAGATCATTCTAGTCCCTAATTGCTGGCCACCAGTAAACCTACACCTTTTCCATACTTGGTTACAACATATTACAGCTCTTACGAGAACTCTGCGGTTAAGTGATTGCTGATGTCACAGGAAGCAGAGAGACATAGCTTGCATGGAGTACCCCGGTTTCAATCACAGGAGAGTTTGCGCTTCTCAGTATAGCCTGACAATATCTCCACACAATTCAGCACAATCATCAATCTCTGCTCGAGAGGCAGAGGCCCAGGGCTGAATGGCAGGCAGGCTGGGGTGTCAGGACTCAGTTGAAGAGGAGGCTCAAACAGCAGATAGCAGTATCGCCTGGATATGGCCTTATTGAAGAGGTCTCACCTTGAGGCCAGAGGACAGGGCCGAGAAAAGCCAGCAGATATCCTGGCCTCCCCCTGCCCATCTCTCAGCTCAGCACTGAGACACACGGCAAGGAAAGCTGTGCGCTGCCCCGGAGAATTGGTTAGTCTTGTTTGTTTGTTTACTCCTTTCCAAACATAATACTGCCTTCTTTGTTGTATTGTTTAAATACAATTCCAATAAAATTGAAAGAGAAAACCTAAACCTGTAGAAGGACATCTTGTCTATTGAACACACGCAGGATAAACGCCTCCTAGGGACACTGCAAGCTGACATCACTGACAGGAATCAGGCTCGTACAGACACCAGCATTCAGAAAGCTGGATCCTTTTCCCATGCTTAATGTAAACCTGCCACACGTCTCATAAATGGAAAGTTATTATTTAGCAATATGTAAATTTACATTCCATAAACCCTGTTATTTGTGCAATACAAAATAGTCAGCACTGCTTATCATTTTACCATTTTGTTCCCAGCACAATTCTGTGTGCCATTTTAAATGTTTACAAAATCAAACACATTAACCGCAGGATAAAACTATACATCCAAAGGGCTTCAGTAGAACTTTCTGTCACTTTGCACTTTCTGTACATTTGTGTTTTTTTCCTTCATTTATCTTTTGCAAGTAAGAAATGCATCCCTTACAAACATGGAAAACAAATTCAACCGGCCTCTATTGCTGTTACCGTGGTAATAAATAAAACAAAAACGATCAAAGTTTGAGTATTGCGATTATTATTTATGTTTTTCCCGCAGTATTTATTCTTCTAAAAAATGCAAAAACATTGTGCTTCACTGATTAATATTCAATTATACGACAAGCTGAAAACAGCAAAGTTTGTGAGCTGCACAGGGCGCTCTCCATAGGCAGAATCACCAGACGCCTGCCTCACCCACCCCAATCAGAGTGGAAGTCCGCTCAATCGAAGTCACGCATGTGCACAGGTTGAAAGTGCGTATGAGATAGATTCTGTGGCTTTTTTTTTTCATCTGTGGTTCAGGGCTTCTGTAAACCTTTGAACTGTTGAACAAAAATGAAATATTTATACACAGTAGTTTACAGGTAAAACCAAAGAGCAGAGCGGAAAACCAAAGGTACACTACCATGTACAAAAGCAATGTAACAATGTGAATGAAACATTAACCTGAGTGAAGCTGTAGTGCTGCTCTGAAACAAGCGCAGCTGCTACTGAGCTGTATTCATATTCCACAAGGCTTGTGTCATTGCTAACAGTTCTTCGGTTTTGCTTTTATAAAGGTTTGCCACAGTAAATTTGCAGTTTTCCACATGTTTTTCCTATGCTTTAACTAGGCATTAACCATAGTATACCATGCATTGCCATGTGCTTTACCTCTCTGTGCTTTACAATGCATTATTATACTTTGCTATGCTGTTACTGTACTATGGCAAACTACTATGGTAGCTATACAGCTCTATGAGCCCTCACTGCAGTCCAGTGCTGACAGGAGTCATCTATCACAGCCCAGCAGGAAGCCTGATCCCCCCCCAGTCTATCTGTCTCACAGCACAGCCGCGACGCTCAGCAGATAGCACTCTCACCCCCAGGGCAGGGGTCGCAGGTTCAAACCCTGCAGAGGATAACTTTTTCCTACTCCATCCACCAACACCACACGCACACACACACACACGCACACACGCATACGCATACGCACACACATGCACACACGCACACACGCACACACACACGCATCTTTGAACAGTATGGTTTGTGTTTCGCGTCCAGTCCTTATCTTTTCATTCAATTCAATGGGCTGAGCCAATTCAAAGGGGGTCCATTTCTCTCTCTGGAGACACTATAGAATTGGTTTTGGAGTACAGATAATACATGTGCTCAGTCTACCTCTACTGCTGCCTCAAAGGCTGTTTAGTCACACTTGAATGTTTTTAGATGTGCATTGCTTCTCTAGGAATATGTAGGCGACATCCAGACAGACTAACAGACCCCTCCAGTCCATATAGTCCTATCTTCTTTGAAAACTAGACAAGCGGTTCTCTACCTGTACAAATATAAGTGTGACATACAAACTGGACAGACAGCCTCTGCATCCCCCCAGATTAGTAGCTCAGTGACATAGCCAGTTTCACCTCAATCGGATAAGACGTTCTCTAGACAGATGCAAAAAACTCTAAAGTGTGCCATGTATCTTTTGTAAAGACATTGAACAGTAACGCAGCTGATCTGGAAGTCAATCCTGCTGAGTGCTCAAGCATTGCACAGGCACAAGCTGCCAGCTGACATTTGGAAAAATTAGGCAAATCCAAGACTGGCAGAAAATTGTCCCAATGACTAATAGCTGCTGAGCAACCTGCGGCAAGAAGTTTGTCAGCCATTTAAATTGGATCCAATTAGCAGATATTTAATAATAATCATTAAAATAAAATAAAACGTGCTCACACCATAGTCTTACAAAACATCCATAGCTCTCAGGAAATCCACCTTGACACAAATTAGAAGATTGCTCTAAAAACTGTTTATTAAGAGTTTATTAACATTCTTTTAGATTAAACGGTGCAAACCTTCTTATAACAGTGTAATACAGGTCTTGTGATCTGCAAACTTGATTTAATGATTCGAAATGGGCTTTATAAAAGCAGTCCTTTGAAAAACATCCTTAAAACACTCCTGAAAGTTGAGTGAATAGGGCCTAGTATTACCAGTTTTTAATATTGTTCTATGTCAACAGTTTTCAAATACATTTATTTGATAACTTTTAATAAGCCTACGTACTGTACCCCTCACTACATCTATCTGTGGCTGGTGAGTAATGCTTGTGTATATGTTGTTCATGGTCTTACAATACATATGGAGACATAAGGCAAAAACGGTTAGTGAAATTGTGAAGGAAACTGGTTTGAAGAGTTAGTGGAACCGGCTGAGGTGGGAACCAACCTCAACACAGCAGAGCATGTGACCATCTGAGGCCAACCCTGCTATCTTGTTCAATCCTGATGCTGGTCTAGCCTTTATATTTGCTCTAGATCAAGTTTAAAGGTTGTATGTCACAATAGGCAATGGAACTCACTGTTATCCACTCTAATAGACTGTGCAAACAGAGCTGGGAAGAGATAAATCCTTAAATTAGAAGACTAGACGGCTGTATATTCAAAATCAGAGCTCTCGGTAACTTATACTAAATAATGTTCATACCAAGTTTAATTGAATAAGCAGTTTTCCAATATCTGGAAATATGTCATGTGTGACATGCGACTCCACTATCCCTGCAGGGATAATAAAAGCAAGCTCACATTCTAAGGTAGACTACACTTTCTATTTTACTTAGAGAAAAGGTTACCAGGTGAAGTAGTTTAAAACAGTCTCTGGGTTAACCTTACTTTGTTCACATCTTGTAGTGTTCTTATAAACAGCCAGCAGTGTTGTCTTTTCACTACAGACACTATTTAATTTAAAAAAGCACAAAACAATGTAGTACAACTGCCTCCCACTGCTGAATAAATCCTGGATTAAGTAGGCCTAAGTTGCTAGTGGAGGGTTCAGGGGTGCTGGCAATGCACAGAGAGTCAGTGCCAAGCAAGCATCAGCTTCATGTGCACTGGTCATATTCACTAAAGAGAGGCTGATAGAAGATGTGCGCTGGTCATATTCACTAAAGAGAGCCTGATAGAAGATGTGCGATGGTCATATTGACTAAAGAGAGCCTGATAGAAGATGTGCGATGGTCATATTGACTAAAGAGAGCCTGATAGAAGATGTGCGATGGTCATATTGACTAAAGAGAGCCTGATAGAAGATGTGCGATGGTCATATTGACTAAAGAGAGCCTGATAGAAGATGTGCGATGGTCATATTCACATATTTGGGTCATTTAAGATTGCGGGGTTATTCCTAAGCAAACAATGTAGTGCTTTAGCTCTGGCTCCCATTCTGTGGTCGAACCCACTGCTTTCCACACTGCTACTCACTTCTCTAACCTCAAGCCCCCACAGAGTAGATCATATAAACTGCAGAAGAGATAGCTGACATTAGCTACTCTAATCAACTGACACTACTATGCTTCCTATATTTTTTAGCTGCAGCGTCCGGTGTAGGAGAGAGAGGGATGTTTTGAGTGGATCATTATACAGAAGCTTTTGCTGGGCTGCTTAGTTGGAGGGATGATATCAGTGCTGGAGACTTTGTGTCTGTGTGAGAGGGTGACACAGGTATTCATTTTATTAATAGATTTTTCTTAGACTTTAGTTTGGTCATTTCTGAGGTGAAAATCACTATATATGCTTTATTCTGCTGTGCTAGTTTGTAGCTTTTCCCTTTGGAAACTCCCCTGCAGAAACTCAAGCAGTTCAGAGAGCATTTATAAAGAGGGAATCTCTCCCCAGCACAAGTTAAAGGGATGTACTGTACGGTTTCCTAAGGATCTGGAAACGTGAAAGAGAACAGCTCAGAAGAAAGATCTGGAAACATGATGGAGAACAGAGAAGAAGAAGGATGCTTTGGGTTCTGGATCTCTACAGCCTGGAGTCAGGTCTATGGAAGGGTGTGTCAATATGCTGCAGTAATACCAGAACATTAACTAATACAAAACATTTCCCTGAATTTGATAACAGGACATTTAGTTGCCAGAATGGAGTTGCAGGTATTAAATGCCCCCTAAAGAATTCAAACTGCCTTCTTCCTGGCGCAATGATGCTGTAGGGTGAGCAATATGTCATTACAAGTAGATTTTTATGATCCAAACATTCCTCAGGTTTTCACTGTAACTCATCACTAATATATATTGAGGGATTTAATCAGTGCTTGTCCTCCAGGAATATCTAGGGAACCTGTAACTCAATCACTTCCTGTCCCTTTAAGGTGCTACTGTTCACCTTTGATTTTAATAGTATTAAAGAAGTGAAACTTGAGGGGCAGATACAGTAGACCCTGCCCTTTTATTCAAATTGAAGGAATGTTCCCCCGACATTCTCCTTCAATATCGACTCACATTGTAATAGCAACGTTCTAAGTTCCCTGTTCCTCTCTGCTTCAGTGTCTCCAGGACTCAATAGGAAGCACTGTACGCTTGGGCATGGGGTCAGAAGTTCAAACCCCATCTCACCTAGGAAGTCTCGGCCTGCTTTATCCAAGGGGTGCCACTATGGGAAAGCATGGCAGCACTGAGTTGTAGGGTGAGCTACGAGAAAGCATGCCAGCACTGAGGAGAGGGGTGCAGCTATGAGAAAGCATGCCAGTACTGAGGAGAGGGGTGCTGCTATGAGAAAGCATGCCAGCACTGAGGAGAGGGGTTTTAACAACAAATATTCACTTGAAAAATCCACGATCTTCCCTCCACTTTAAGAACACGCCTGTGTGTAGTGAGGAGAGGGAGCTCAGGTAAAGAAATGCTGTACCAGTGTGGCTGAAGGAGGGGCTCCTCCAACAGGCTCCTCGTGGCGTGCTGTGTATGTTTCCTTCTTGCTATGGTTGGCCTCACTGCAGCTAAAGAAAATACAACAGGATACAACAAACAGAAAAGGGATCCAAACCAAGATTAGGAAACCGTACAGTACATCCCTTTAACTTGTGCTTGGGAGAGATGCCCTCTTTATAAACGCTCTCTGAACTGCTTGAGTTTCTGCAGGGGAGTTTCCAAAGGGAAAAGCTACAAACTAGCACAGCAGAATAGAGCATATATAGTGATTTTCACCTCAGAAATGACCCAGTGCAAAGTTTAACCTGCCCTAGCTAGTGATTTACCAAGAGCTCAGAGCCTTGCTCAAGCTGCAGTTTGTTTTTCTGTCACGGGAATGAACGCTACATATTTCACTTGATCAGCTTCCTTCTTGTTTCTTAATAAATGGTGCAAACTCTAATTTCAAACTACGTGAAGCGACTGAATTAGGATTTTGTAAAGGTGCAATGAAACGTACAGATGGCTTCCAAATTGTTTTATGAAGAATTATCGACTAGGAGCCATTGAAACGTTCTTGCTGTACGGTTGGGTTTTACTACGAAAGTTATAGCAAGTTGCTAAAGCATTTTATGAGTCCCCTGCAGTTTAAACGAAAAAAAATAAAAAATCTAAAACCCACTCTAAGGTTTAAGAATGTGGCCAGCTGTGCATTTGCATGCATATTGAGAGAAAAGTTTCAGCCAATTACTTCTTCAGTGGAAAGAACATATTCAACTTTTAGAGACTTTGTTACATTTCTAATGAGTTTGGACAGTTTACTGTATGTATTATATTTAGGGCTTCTGACTTTCTGTTTTTACCGATAAACATGGATCAGACATCCGATACAAAATAATGAAATCAGTAGATCTCCAATAAACACAGGAAAAACACTGGAAATTGTTATTCAATTCACGTTGACTTCACCCCTTTCCCAGTGCAGTTAGTTATGCAATGTCCCTCCTTCCTGAATCCCAGACAAATACACCCGTGACCATAAGGATTTCACTGTGGAAGACAGCAACTTAAAAAAGGTATGAGCTACTATACATATAGTGCCAGGAAAAACCGGCAAAGGATTTTGGAAAATAATATAAAAAAATAATCTCATACAGGATGTAAAAAGTGAGATCCCCCTAAAAAAAAAAGATTTCAAGACATCTATATAAAACTCGCCAATACAGAAGAAAAACAGAAGCCCTAATTATATTTAAAAAACCGTCAACATGAATTTTAAGATATCTGGGGTCACTCAAAAAGACACCCCATCCACTTTAGCTTAACTGAGCTAGCACTACCCCAGTTATAAAGGGTGGCGATGCCAGTTTGGTTAGTGGTTACAATATGAGTGCTGCTCTTGAGGTTATTGAGGTCTGGGGTCCAGCAGGAACCTGTATAAAGCTCTACATGGTAGAAATGGAGAGCCGTCCACATGCCTTACTAATCAGCATGAGAATCACCATGACGGGTGAATACACATGGGGATGGGGTCATGCAAGTCCATGCTGCAATCCTTGCACTGCTGGCTATTGCAATGTGCTATGTCTGCAGGCTATTTACCATGAAGGTTTAAAACCACAGAGTCTCAATAGCCAACATGACTTCTTACACAGACAAATTAAGGAAGTACCACAAATCCCATTATAACCTCACTGGACCACCCTGAAGAATCCCCAGCAAAATCATTAGTAGACTAAAGCATTGCTTTCAACGTAAATGGATTAGAACAAATAAAGCAGGTGTCCTAATATAGTGGCACACTGGGACTTCTATATGGTACTATAGTATTGCCATTGATTACCACTGTGTATTGGTTCATACTGTACCGTTTTTATACCACTGGTCTGTCTGTGGTTCCATTCTACCAATGGCAGCCACATACCATGATAGCAGCCCTGGTGCTTGTATTGCCACTTGCAGAGTGCAGTACCACTGCCCTGCCACTGGAGAGCATTAAGTAGGGACTGTGCATCTATGTCTATAGTTACACTGTGTCCTATAAATCAGGCATCATAGGTGTGACTCTTATCTGTTTCTTTAAGCAAAGAGGAACAGATCATTTTGGTGTGTGTTGTGAAAGTCAACAGGGTGTAGCTCCCTGATTTAAGAAGGAGCACCCTAATCAGCATTATCTGTATTATCCTGCCTGTGATGCCTCTTGCAGGACACCCTGTATATTGATTTATTTAGCTGTAAAGAAGATCCGCTGAGATCTCCAGTGGTAGTAAATGGTTAATATCTGAGGTGACACTGGGCTTGTGAGGTGGATAGCTCATTCAAACATTTGTTAGAAAGTTAAAACATTGTTAGAAAATTTGGTGTACCGCTGCTCTTGGGAGATGACTTGCTCATTAAAATGTTTAGAATGTATTTGAAAAAGAGACAAAGGATAAAACAAGCAACACATGTACCATCCAATTCTGTCCTAAAACTTGTTGCAAATATGATAGATGGATAGATAGACAGACAGACAGACTTATTTTTGAAAAGGTCAGCAGTGGCCAAACACTCTGCTGGCACCACAGTGCAGAACTAAAGCCGGCAATAAAACACTATAAAACACTCTTGCTAGTATTTTAATCATATACCAAGTTAGCCAAGACAGTAATAGCAGGGGATGCTATTCAAATCTGATGTGCAGAATAAGCTTGTTACTGTAGCTGAACTATGTGGAGAGCTGAATATAGTAAGGACCATATTGAGGCCAGTCGGTTAGCATGTCCTGCTGCTCTAGTGACCCCTGCTGGTTAAGACCGGCATAGTCAGTGAAAGAGAAGAGAACCCATATCTTGTTGGTTTGATTACGTCTCCGGTTCCTGATGGAATAGTCTGTCTGGAACATACACATGTGTTGCCTTGTTGTTTTAAATGGTATGGTGCTGTAGTGTACAGTAGGGTGTGTGTGTGTGTGTGTGTGTGTGCGTGTTTTACACTGCAAAGCGCTTTGCTTGAACGCAAGGCAAAAATGATATCTTGTATAAATATTAAACAAAATAAACTATAATGTAAAGGGCCAGGTGCCAATGGTAGTTTATTTATTTTTCTGATATAAACTTTTTCATACTGCTAATTAATGCTCTGCATTTGTAGCTTTAGACTCATTACAGCAGTGACGCTCCACAGTGTCTCGTACTGTAGATACCCTTTGACTCACAGATCCAAAGGTTTTTCAATTGAAACAGCACGCAGTTCCAACATAAAAGAGTCTATAAGTTTCAGTTATAAGTCTCAGAGCCGCTCAGTGAAAGAGCACACCTACCAGCATGCTTAGTCCCACTCCCCCTGAGCAGCTCAGAGCTGCAGAGAAGATTCCATCGCTGATCTGAGTGAACGGAAAACATTCTCACTTTGGACCGCTCACTTACTTAACGCACACACTGTTAATATTTAAACGGTGTGCTGTCTCACTTCCTTTTTCACGACTACATCATTTGGAAGGCAATCCCCTTTCTGTTTTGTTTCAAGTACTCACAGCGTTACAGAGGAGCAAGTGGAGCAGGGAAGCAGCCAAAACTGCCTTAGGGGGATGTAAACAAACTGGACAGCAAAGTCTGTACTCAAAATTACAACTGGCAACAAACAAAAACACTGACTGCTTTCTGAAAACGTAGACTACACAGAAAGAAGACTAAACTGTAGCAATATCTAGTATCCAAGAGCAGTATCTAGTTCTGTTTGGTTTAAAATAAACATTATTGCAGAATATTGAAGTTTATAGAGTATAATTCCATATTATCACACTCCACTCACACAATGAACACCTAATAACCACCATTATTATTTATTCAGTTCAGGCTGAATTGATCATGATGCCACAAATTATGTTAGGCTTAATAGCTCTAACCTTTGCCAAACTTATCATATAAAATATTCCCTGATCCATTTAAACACAAACTCACATTAAAACAAAAGGATTTTCTCAAAGCACAGTTGCCAACACCTCGTGTCCAGGAGGCACAAGTAATGGACAAACACTAGTCAGTTTCCTTAAGATCTTTATGCCAATGTGCATCTTTCTGGGTTAGAAAAATCTAAATGTAACAAAACTCATGATAAATGACACTGTCCTGAGCTGTGACAGGTTTTTTTTTGCATTTTGGAGTAGAGGCCTTGATAAATGTGCCCTGGTGTTTGTTATCACTGACTTCTCTTGCACACAAACCTGACTGCTTTCATCCATATCAATTCATCTGCAAAACAGAGAATCAACTGGCAGATCTCAAGAGCATTCCATACCTGGAGAGAAGACGGAAGAAGAAGAAGGAACTGGGCAGCTCTTTCACAAGCAGGGCTGAACAAGAAGGTTCTGGGGTAAAGAACCTGGACAAGGGGGCCATGCCCCAGTTGCTTTACAATAGAACAGCTAGTATTCCAATGATATTCTTTCTGATCTGCTTCCGCTAACAGTTTTAGGACACTGAACACTGGGGAAGCTTTCTGCTTCTGTTCTATAATAAGTAGCACACAGCACAGAGTATGTGTGCAGGGGACTGTCCTCATCCTTCTTACTGCACTGAGAAGCTCTTCAACATTGTACATCTCATCAGGAAACATGTTTATAGTTCAGTAGTGCACTTACAGTACTTTTCTATGCAATGGTGCAATGTCTTGCTAACCAATAACTAAAGGTCATTTCTGTTGGACAATCAGTTGTAAAACACATACGTGTTGACGGGCACTCAAAGGCATTCACATGATTCATTTACAGGTTCTATCGAATTAAAGTTAACAGCGAACATTTTTCTATGTCCTTTCGAGTCTCCCGTATCCATCAACATGATAACGGTGACGACTCTGGATTGGAATGGTGCAAAGCTTCCTCTTTGTGCTAGTAAACTCCTAATACAAAACTGAAAAGAAATTTTCAAAATCAGCATTTCAGACATTTTACATCCCGGATTTCAGGCTATCAAGGTGTCTTTACATCAGCCCAGTTTAAAACTCACACCGGATTATAACATTTTGCGCTAGCGCCCTGGCTGAGAAGAAGAAGACCAAAAACAGGTTAAGAACGCACACGAGAAAACACGAAGGAATTAAAGTGCAATAATTCACTTTTCTTCTGTGAACCCAGCTGGTGTGCGTGCCACTGTTCCAAAGCGGAATTTACTGAGCAGCCCCTAACAGCGCCCGTTCTGTTCAGGTAAAAAAAAAAAAGAAAAAGAAAACACAAAATCTACCAGCCTCACCGCAAGCTTGCTATTGCTTATAGAAAATGACACCGCAGCCCAGCAGATAGCCGAGGAAACAAGCAGCGTAGTATCCAGCAGCTGAGCCGAGCTAAACCGTTAATGAAAGTTTGCACAATG